>NC_092777.1:69916590-69989090 GCF_047496795.1 Chiloscyllium punctatum | reverse complement strand
TCCTAATGTATCTGACTCTCCTACTGTCACTGGCAGTGCCTTCTCACCACTCTCTGAGTAAGGAACCTACCGCTGACATCTCCCCGAACCTTCCTCCAATTACCTTACAATTATACCCCCTCATGATAGATATTTCTGTCATGGGAAAAAAGTCTCTGGCTATCTACACTCTCTCTGCCTCTCATCACCTTGTACACCTCTGTCTAGTCACCTCTCATCCTTCATCGTTCCAATGAGAAAAGCCCTAACTCCCTCAACCTTTCTTCATAAGACATGCCCTCCAGTGCAGGCAGCATCCTGGGAAATCTCCCTCTTCACCCTCTCTAAAGCTTCCACATCCTTTCTATAATGAGGCGACCAGAACTGTTCACAATATTCCAAGTTGATCTTTCTCTGCCCCTTCTCTGTAGCTATAACACCATGTTCTGCATTTTGTTCTATGACCCTGACGTACTTGTGTAAGGTATGATATGTTGGGGCAGCACACAAAACAATATTTTTCACTGTATCTCAGTGCACGTGACAGTAATAAATCAAATCGAATCAATGAGTTCAAAGTCATTACTCATTGTGTAAGAATGCTCATCCACCCCTCCATCCCCGTGGACCTTTTACCCCTCACCCTTCCACCCTCATCCTTGGGTCATCAGGAAACAGATCGTTCTTCCCCTCTGTTCCCTTCAGGTCCCTCAATCCCCTTTGCCCCCAGAGAAGCTCCAACCCAGTCCCCTGCCTGGAACCATTCGGGGAAACCTTCCTGCACACTCTCGCAGGCCTTCAGCTCCTCCTAAAGTATGGAGGCCAATCTGGACACTGTACCTGTTTTGTTTCATTCGTTGGTGGGTGTGGGGATTGCTGTCTGGTCCAGTATTTCCTGCCCATCCCTAGTTGCCCTTTGACCCACTGCAGAGCCTGTGGCCCACCTGCCTCACTCAAAGGGGAGCAGAAAGCTAGACCATTCTCCAACAAAATGCTGCAGAGGCCAGAGGGTTTTGGAAGATATTTTCCAAACTACGGTTCATCGAGTTTTGTCAGTTACTTGTGGCTTGGCAGGAAACTGAGGTTGGAATACAGACCAGCCCTGATCCAACTGGCTGGCACAGCAGGTTGGGGGGGGGCTGAATGGCCTGGTCCTGTTGAAGTGTCGAACCCCCATTGCAGGAGCTCAGGGAGATTTCCAGGACAGTCTGTTCTGACCCCCCCATCCCCCCACCCACCCACCCCCAAACCCAGGACATATGACAGCTCCAGTGATCAAAGCTGAGCCCATTTTGACTGAGTTTAAATCGTGTACTTGACCCAGACACAAATAGTGTCAGATTCACTTCAGATTTACAAACTGCGACCACTATTTATAACATCGGTTAATTCTTTGAAACAGGAACAGAAATTGCTGAAGAAACTCAGCAGGTCGGGCAACATCTCAAGAGTGAAAGCAGAGTTAATATTTCAAGTTTTCTCAATGTTGGGCTGAAGGGTCACTGGACCCAGAATTCAGGTTTCATTTCTGCACCTGCAATTCTCTGCTTTTTTTAGTTTAATGTTTATTTCTTTGACCTTGTGTTTGTCAGATTCCTGTTGCCCATGACCCTGAGCCCTGTGGTATGCCCCTTCACCACGTCCCTCTCTCTAACACGTTGTTGTGTTCCCGTTAGGCTGTTCCTGGTACAGACAGTGGATTCGATTGTGAATCAGCCGAGAGTGAGGGTGAGCTTTATCCTGATGACGACAGTATGACACTGGCTCAGCAGACCATGACCCATGGAGCAGACATGGGCAGTGCCATAGAGGGTGCCCAGAACCTCGACCCACCAGACACAGCCAGAGAGCAGCACAAGGATAATCACATGGTGGGGTTGTTCCTGCCTGGCGCCCAACAGTGAGTAACTCAGCACCCTGACCCCCACCCTGACCCCCACCCTGACCCCCACCCTGACCCCCACCCTGACCCCCACCCTGACCCCCACCCTGAACCCCACCCTGACCCCCACCCTGACCCCCACCCTGAACCCCCCACCCTGACCCCCACCCTGACCCCCACCCTGACCCCCACCCTGACCCCCACCCTGACCCCCACAGTGACCCCCACCCTGACCCCCACCCTGACCCCCACCCTGACCCCCACCCTGAACCACCACCCTGACCCACACCCTGACCCCCACCCTGACCCCCACCCTGACCCCCACCCTGACCCCCACCCTGACCCCCACCCTGAACCCCCACAGTGACCCCCACCCTGACCCCCACCCTGAACCCCCCACCCTGACCCACACCCTGAACCCCCACAGTGACCCCCACCCTGACCCCCACCCTGACCCCCACCCTGACCCCCACAGTGACCCCCACCCTGACCCCCACCCTGACCCCCACCCTGACCCCCACCCTGACCCCCACCCTGAACCACCACCCTGACCCCCACCCTGAACCACCACCCTGACCCACACCCTGAACCCCCACCCTGACCCCCACCCTGACCCCCACCCTGACCCCCACCCTGAACCCCCCACCCTGACCCCCACCCTGACCCCCACCCTGACCCTCCACCCTGAACCCCCCACCCTGACCCCCACCCTGACCCCCACCCTGACCCCCACCCTGAACCCCCCACCCTGACCCCACCCTGACCCCCACCCTGACCCCCACCCTGAACCCCCCACCCTGACCCCCACCCTGAACCCCACCCTGAACCACCACCCTGACCCACACCCTGAACCCCCACAGTGACCCCCACCCTGACCCCCACCCTGAACCCCACCCTGAACCCCACCCTGACCCCCACCCTGAACCCCCACCCTGAACCCCCACCCTGACCCCCACCCTGAACCCCACCCTGATCCTCCACCCTGACCCCCCACCCTGAACTCCCCACCCTGACCCCCACCCTGACCCCCACCCTGAACCCCACCCTGATCCTCCACCCTGAACCCCCACCCTGAACCCCCCACCCTGACCCCCACCCTGACCCCCACCCTGAACCCCACCCTGATCCTCCACCCTGACCCCCCACCCTCAACCCCCCACCCTGAACCCCCCACCCTGACCCCCACCCTGACCCCAACCCTGAACCTCACCCTGATCCTCCACCCTGACCCCCCACCCTGAACCACCCACCCTGACCCTCACCCTGAACCCCACACCCTGACCCCCACCC
This sequence comes from Chiloscyllium punctatum, assembly GCF_047496795.1. NCBI lineage: Eukaryota > Metazoa > Chordata > Chondrichthyes > Orectolobiformes > Hemiscylliidae > Chiloscyllium > Chiloscyllium punctatum. The sequence goes on along the minus strand of NC_092777.1, from coordinate 69,985,939 downwards.
TGACCCCCACCCTGAACCCCACCCTGACCCTCCACCCTGAACCCCCCACCCTGACCCCCACCCTGAACCCCCACCCTGACCCCCACCCTGACCCCCACCCTGAACCCCACCCTGACCCCCACCCTGAACCCCCACCCTGAACCCCCACCCTGACCCCCACCCTGAACCCCCACCCTGACCCCCACCCTGAACCCCACCCTGACCCCCACCCTGAACCCCCACCCTGAACCCCCCCACCCTGACCCCCCACCCTGAACCCCCCACCCTGACCCCCACCCTGACCCCCACCCTGAACCCCCCACCCTGACCCCCACCCTGAACCCCCACCCTGACCCCCACCATGAAAACCCCCACCCTGAACCCCCACCCTGAACCCCCACCCTGAACCCCCATCCTGACCCCCACCCTGAACCCCCACCCTGACCCACACCCTGAACCCCCACCCTGACCCCCACCCTGAACCCCCCACCCTGACCCATACCCTGACCCACACCCTGACCCCCACAGTGACCCCCACCCTGACCCCCTCCCTGATCCTCCACCCTGACCCCCACCCTGAACCCCACAGTGACCCCCACCCTGAACCCCCACCCTGATCCTCCACCCTGACCCCCACCCTGAACCCCCACCATGAACCCCCCACCCTGACCCTCAACCTGACCGCCCACACTGACCTCCACCCTGACTCCCACCCTTAACCCCACCCTGACCCCCACACTGAACCCACACCCTGACACTCCACCCTGACCCCCAGCCTGTCCCCCACCCTGACCTCCACCCTGACCGACCACACTGACCCCCACCCTGACTCCCACCCTTAACCCCACCCTGAACCCACACCCTGACCCCCACCCTGACCCCCACTCTGATCCCCAGCCTGACACCCACCTGAACCCCCCACCCTGACTCTCCCCCTGACCCCACCCTGACCCTCACCCTGAACCCCACCCGGAACTCCCACCCTGACCCCCCACCCTGACCCTAACCCTGAACCCTGACCTGACCATCACCCTGAACCCACACCCTGAACCCCCACCCTGAACCCCCACCCTGAACCCCCACCCTGACCCTCAACCTGACCCTCACTCTGAACCCCCACCCTGACCCTCACCCTGACTGCCCACACTGACCTCCACCCTGACTCCCACCCTTAACCCCACCCTGAACCCCACCCTAACCCCCACCCTGACTCTCACCCTGACCCCACACTGAACCCACACCCTGACGTTCCACCCTGACCCCCACCCTGACCCCCAGCCTGACACCCAACTGAACCCCTCCACCCTGACCCTCACCCTGAAACCCACCCTGAGCCCACCCTGACCCTCACCCTGACCCCACCCTGAACTCCCACCCTGACCCCTCCCTGAACCTCACCCTGACCCCCACCCGGAACTCCCACCCTGACCCTAACCCTGAACCCCGACCTGACCCTCACCCTGAACCCACACCCTGAATCCACACCCCGAACCTCCCCCTGAACCCCCATCCTGACCCTCAAGCTGAACCCCGACATGACCCCCACCCTGAACCCCGACATGACCCTCACCCTGATCCTCACCCTGACCTTCACCCTGAACCCCCACCCTGACCCTCACCCTGAACCCCACCCTGAACCCTCACCCTGACCCTCACCCTGAACCCACACCCTGACCCTCACCCTGAACCCCCACCCTGACCCTCACCCTGAACCCCACCCTGAACCCTCACCCTGACCCTCACCCTGAACCCACACCCTGACCCTCACCCTGAACCCCCACACTGACCCTCACCCTGACCTTCACCCTGACCCCCACCATGACCCAACACCCTGACCCCCACACTAACCCCCACACGGACCCACACCCTGACGTGCACCCTGAACCCCAACCTGACCCTCACCCTGCCCCCCCCACCCTGAACCCCACCCTGAACCCCAACCTGACCCTCACCCTGCCCCCCCCACCCTGAACCCCACCCTGAACCCCACCCTGACCCTCACCCTGACCCCCCCAACCCGTACCCCACCCTGTACCCCCACCCTGAGCCCCACCCTGAACCCCCACCCTGACCCTTACCCTGAACCCACACACTGCCCCCCCACCCTGACCCCCACCCTGTTCCTCACCCTGAACCCCCACCCTGACCCTCACCATGAACCCACACACTGCCCCCCCACCCTGACCCCCACCCTGTCCCCCACCCTGACCCCCACCCTGAACCCCGACCCTGACCCTCAACCTGAACCCCGACCTGAGCCTCACCCTGAACTCCCACCCTGAACCCCCTCCCTGTCCCCCATCCTGAACCTCAACCTGAATCCCAACCTGAACCACACCCTGACCCCACCCTGACCCTCAACCTGAACCCCATCCTGAACCCACATCCTGAACCCCACCCTGACTCTCACCCTGACCCTCACCATAACCCTCCCCCTGAAGCCCTACCCTGACCCCCACCCTGAACCCCACCCTGAACCCCCATCCTGGCTCCAACATGACCCCACCCTGACCCCACTGAACCGTACCCTGACCCCATTGTGCCACCCCCAAGATCTCCTCCATGATCCCAACCAATCGTACACTCCAGCCAGTGACCCCTGGGTTACAGAGGGGGAGGGAGGTGGAAATCAGCCAGAGATCCTGCTCCTGGTCATGGAATTTGGTGAGTAGCTGGGACTGAGTGTCCCAGTGGGATCTGATCAGCTGGCTCCTGGGTCTTTGTCGCTTCAGGGTGTTGTGGATTGTCTGAGATGTTGACTGACTATGTCTCCTCCCCCATTACAGAGACAACCCTCACTCTCTGTCAGCAGTCTCTGAGCCCTCCACCAGCTCACTCCTCAGCACTGAGGAACAGTATGAAGATTATGGAGAAGCTGATGATACTGACTTCATTCCCAGCAGCCCGGGTCTGGATGATGAGGGTAGAGCCAATGCTTTCTCTGACCTGGGATCCTCTGTTTCCTCCAGGTTAGTGAGGGGTACACGGGAGAGCTGAGGGGGAGCGGAATGGGGATTGTCCAGGAGCAGGAGTGAATCAACTGGGAGTCTGTGAGTGGGGATTAGTCGGGGGTTTGGGGGGGGTGGGGGAGCTGGGTTGGAATTAATTATTGAAAAGGTGTTAATGGGTTGACTGTGTCTTCCCAGCGCTGGCCAAACCCCACGGAAGATGAGAAATGTGTTTGGCAGCGAGCTCCTTGATGTCTATTGCTCCCAGTGCTCGAAGAAGATCAATTTACTCAATGACCTGGAGGCACGCCTCAAAAAACTGAAAGCAAACAGGTGAGTGTATGAGAGGCAGTGGTGACCCCACCATGACCCTGTGGTGGCCCCACCGTGACCCCATACTGACCCCACCGTGACCCTGTGGTGGCCCCACTGTGACACCATGCTGACCCCCACCGTAACCTTGTGGTGACCTCACCATGACCCTGTGGTGACCCCACTCTGACCCCATGCTGACCCCCACCATGACTCTGTGGTCGCCCCACCGTGACCTTGTGGTGACCCGACCATGACCCTGTGGTGACCCCACCATGACCATGTGGTGACCCCACCGTGACCCTGATTTGGCATCTCACATTCACCTCATTTTAACCCCAGGGTAACCCTAGTGTAGCCACGGTAACCTGGTGGTGACCCCGGAACCTCGATGTGACCCCTCATACAGAACAAACGTTTTCATGGGTCCCTGAGATTAGGGTCTGCACCGAAAAGGAAAAACCAGTAAAACTGGTGACTGGAACAAACTGGTCCATCACACCAAAGGAAATAGGAACAGGATTAGGCCATTCTGCCCCTTGAGCCTGTTCCCCCTTGTCCCACATATTTCAATATGCAGTTCGAGAGCTCCCTATTCACCACTCCGTCCAGATTGTTCCTGGGCTATCCCACAAACAATTCACAGGGCCTTTGTGATTTCAGGTCTCTGGACACTGACCTGGCTCTGACCAGACATTAGTTGAACACTAACTGTTCTCTGACCAGACACTGACCAGAGTTTGAGAGATTGTTTGATGAAGAGAAGTACAGGAATGAGCAGGTTGTGGGGCTTGGTTGTGTCTGGCTCACAGTCATGTTGTTTCCCTTCCAGCCCCAACAGGAAGATCTCATCCACAGCCTTTGGAAGGTGAGAACTTTTTACTGACATCTGTCTGAAAGGGTCAGGGCTCACGAATCCAGCATTGTGGGAAGGAAGTGAAACTGGACAATGGCAAACTATACAGGATTCAATCCTGAATTTCTTCAAATGTTCTCCAGTACAGGCCTTGATCTCTGCAGACTGACATTTAGGAACATAGTTATGACCAAGTTCGGAGAGAGAAACAGATTCCTTTCCCTCTCTCACTCATCCATGAATTACAACCAAACTTGAATTTAAAAATGGAGGCAATATTGCCAATCATACCAGACTTAGCTCAAGATCCGGCCCACGGGATTGGCACCACATCCACAAACATCTACCCCCGACGCTCAGTCGCAGCAGTGTGTACCATCTACAAGATGCACTGCAGGAATTCACCAAAGATCCTCAGACAGCACCTTCCAAACCCACGACCACTTCCACCCAGAGGGACAGGGGCGTTAGATACTAGGGACACCACCTCCTGCAGGTTCCTCTCCAAGGCAGATTGTCCTGGAAGGGGAAGGTATTTCAAGGATTTCAGCAACAGGTGAAACTAGACACTGGACGGTATCACCTTTTTCATGCAGAAGCAACACCAGTGGGGTTTGACGTTAACACTGGGACATGAGCTTCAGTACCTGTGTGTGGGGTTTGACCCTAACACTGGGACATGAGCTTCAGTACCTGTGTGATGCCAGGTACGTAGGCGGTACCAACGCTGGCAGATCACATCAACAGCGTTTCCCTTTGACTCCTCACATTAAGTAAGGTACTGACTGTCTCCACCCAGCCGACACTTACAAAACTCACAACACGGTGTCCAAAATTAGATGTGACCCTTTGATTAGACAGCATTTGCTAAATAATCCCATGTGTGAAAGATTATGTTGAAAACCAATTTATGATTGTCAGTCAGGCTCACAGTCTGATACACTGGCACATGTTGGAAGCAAAGGATACGACCTTTCGGGATAGAACAATCAATGCGAGTATTCACTTGTTCAGCCGTCAGTGCCTTGACCAAATTGAATCAACTGCCTCATTCAGAATTTAAACAAATTAGTAGTAAACAGTCAGTTATTATCCAATTGGTAATCATGATTCAGAGGAGCCAGTGTTGGACTGGGGTGGACAAAGTTACAAATCACACAGCACCAGGTTAAAACTCTCTCCCCACCCCCACCCTCCTCTAGCTTATCTCTCCACCCTTCAGGCTCACTGCCTTTATTCCTGATGAAGGGCTTTTGCCCGAAACGTCGATTTCGCTGCTCGTTGGATGCTGCCTGAACTGCTGTGCTCTTCCAGCACCACTAATCCAGAATCTGGTTTTCAGCATCTGCAGTCATTGTTTTTACCTTAGAGTCCAACAGGTTTATTTGGAAGCACTAGCTTTTGGAGCGACACTCCTTCATCAGGTGGTTCACCTGCTCCGAAAGCGAGTGTGCTTCCAATTAAACCTGTTGGACTCTAACCTGGTGTTGTGTGATTTGTAACTTTGTACACCATAGCAACACCTTTACCATCCCTTTGTCAACCAATCAGCACTCATACCGTAGGAGGGTGTGACATTCCCTTCACATTGGTATTCTTGCAAATTATCCTGATGTGTGTCAGATAAAAAGCTTATAAAATGTGTCTTTATTCAGCAATACACAAGCTCTGTACCTGCCAAATGACTATAAAGGATAAAGTAGTTTATTGTAAACAAAATATACTCAAGCAAACTTGTAAAGATCATGAACAAAAGCTTTACATTATGCAAATTTATCCACATACTCTTCCCAAAAAACTAATCCACACACACAACCAGACAACCTCCAGGTCTGGGAAAAAATGTTACCCTCTGCAGGATGTTATCTTTTTTAAAAAGACTACCTTGGCCAAGTAACAGTAAAGTTCAAGAGGAAAAGAATACTCACAGATTCTCCAAATGTTACTCTGGAGCTGAAGTAACTTGGCAGAAAGGTCGTGCCCACTGGGAGTGTTATGGCTGGCAGGAGTTTGTTTTCTCGAGATATTGTTGGTACCTTCTGAAATCCCCTTCAGGACTCTCAACTTGTAATATTCCGATCTTACAATGGGCTTTCAATTCCTGACCTTTGATGGGCTGAGGGTGTTTTCAGGGAAAAGAGAGATCCTTTAGACGAGTGACTCTCGGGCTTGGTTCACGTCGGACAGCTTTATTACAGCCACATACACCTCTGCCACACCCTCAGAAAGTGCTGCACATTAGGTGTCTCTTGTCAAGTGAGCTTGACTCCTCACCCAGGCCCAGTCTAGCTGCAACACAACTTCCTTTCTCAATATTCCATTCCCCTTTCAACGTTTCCATTTGTTCCTGAGTCACTTACTGCATGTACACCCTAACTCTCTGTAAGGTGCCCACATTTCTCAGTTTAATTGTTTAATGCTTCCCTAACAATGCTGTCCAAGTTGGTAAGTTCACATTTATTCGGTTCATGCACCTTTGTCCATTTCTTTAATCTGACTATATCCCTCGAACACTCCACATTCCCTCTTCACACCTTCCTCCTCCACACCCCCCACCCCTCCACCCACCAATCCTGGTGCACCCCCAGATCTCAGCCACGGCTTGGTAAAGATAGTTAAGGTCCCACCCTGGTCCCTGTGCCACTTCACTGGTGACAGGCTGTTACCCTGAAAGGGGTTAATATTTCTCCACTCTCTGCTTCCTGTTACCTTGCCAACACAAACATGTGACCCCTACACCATAACCTCTGACCTTCTGCAGTAATCTTTAATGTGACCCCTCATCAAACCCTATGTATTTAATCTTGGAAACTCTGACTACACCATAACGACAGTGAGGGGGGATCTAGAAATTGCTCCCAAGAAGGACCCCTTACATTTCCATAATGTGACCTGACAAAGTGCAGCCTTACCATCACATCACCTTCCTATAGGGTGACCTTCCCATAGGGTGACCTTTCTACAGGGTGACCTTTCTACAGGGTGACCTTTCTACAGGGTGAGCTGTCCGTAGGGTGACCTGTCCGTAGGGTGACCTGTCCGTAGTGTGACCTGTCCATCGGGTGACCTGTCCGTTGGGTGACCTGTCCGTAGTGTGACCTGTCCGTAGGGTGACCTGTCCGTAGGGTGACCTGTCCGTAGTGTGACCTGACCGTTGGGTGACCTGTCCGTAGTGTGACCTGTCCGTAGGGTGACCTGTCCATCGGGTGACCTGTCCGTAGGGTGACCTGTCCGTAGGGTGACCTGTCCATCGGGTGACCTGTCCATCGGGTGACCTGTCCGTTGGGTGACCTGTCCGTAGGGTGACCTGTCCGTAGTGTGACCTGTCCGTAGGGTGACCTGTCCGTAGTTTGACCTGTCCGTTGGGTGACCTGTCCGTAGTGTGACCTGTCCGTAGTGTGACCTGTCCGTAGGGTGACCTGTCCGTAGTGTGACCTGTCCATCGGGTGACCTGTCCGTAGTGTGACCTGTCCGTAGGGTGAGCTGTCCGTAGGGTGACCTGTCCGTAGTGTGACCTGTCCGTCGGGTGACCTGTCCGTAGTGTGACCTGTCCGTAGGGTGAGCTGTCCGTAGGGTGACCTGTCCGTAGGGTGACCTGTCCGTAGTGTGACCTGTCCGTTGGGTGACCTGTCCGTAGTGTGACCTGTCCGTAGTGTGACCTGTCCGTTGGGTGACCTGTCCGTAGTGTGACCTGTCCGTAGTGTGACCTGTCCGTTGGGTGACCTGTCCGTAGTGTGACCTGTCCGTAGGGTGACCTGTCCGTAGGGTGACCTGTCCGTAGTGTGACCTGTCCATCGGGTGACCTGTCCGTAGGGTGACCTGTCCGTAGTGTGACCTGTCCGTTGGGTGACCTGTCCGTAGGGTGACCTGTCCGTAGTGTGACCTGTCCGTTGGGTGACCTGTCCATCGGGTGACCTGTCCGTAGTGTGACCTGTCCGTAGTGTGACCTGTCCGTTGGGTGACCTGTCCGTAGGGTGACCTGTCCGTAGTGTGACCTGTCCGTAGTGTGACCTGTCCGTTGGGTGACCTGTCCATCGGGTGACCTGTCCGTTGGGTGACCTGTCCATCGGGTGACCTGTCCGTAGGGTGACCTGTCCGTAGTGTGACCTGTCCGTAGGGTGACCTGTCCATCGGGTGACCTGTCCATCGGGTGACCTGTCCGTAGTGTGACCTGTCCGTAGTGTGACCTGTCCATCGGGTGACCTGTCCGTAGTGTGACCTGTCCGTTGGGTGACCTGTCCGTAGGGTGACCTGTCCGTAGTGTGACCTGTCCATAGGGTGACCTGTCCGTTGGGTGACCTGTCCGTAGTGTGACCTGTCCATCGGGTGACCTGTCCGTAGTGTGACCTGTCCGTTGGGTGACCTGTCCATCGGGTGACCTGTCCGTCGGGTGACCTGTCCATCGGGTGACCTGTCCGTAGGGTGACCTGTCCGTAGGGTGACCTGTCCGTAGTGTGACCTGTCCGTAGGGTGACCTGTCCATCGGGTGACCTGTCCATCGGGTGACCTGTCCGTAGTGTGACCTGTCCGTAGTGTGACCTGTCCATCGGGTGACCTGTCCGTAGGGTGACCTGTCCGTAGTGTGACCTGTCCGTAGGGTGACCTGTCCGTTGGGTGACCTGTCCGTAGTGTGACCTGTCCGTTGGGTGACCTGTCCGTAGTGTGACCTGTCCGTAGTGTGACCAGTCCATCGGGTGACCTGTCCGTAGGGTGACCTGTCCGTAGTGTGACCTGTCCATCGGGTGACCTGTCCGTAGTGTGACCTGTCCGTAGGGTGACCTGTCCGTAGTGTGACCTGTCCATCGGGTGACCTGTCCGTAGGGTGACCTGTCCGTAGGGTGACCTGTCCGTTGGGTGACCTGTCCGTAGTGTGACCTGTCCGTAGTGTGACCTGTCCATCGGGTGACCTGTCCGTTGGGTGACCTGTCCGTAGTGTGACCTGTCCGTTGGGTGACCTGTCCGTTGGGTGACCTGTCCGTAGTGTGACCTGTCCGTAGTGTGACCTGTCCATCGGGTGACCTGTCCGTAGTGTGACCTGTCCGTTGGGTGACCTGTCCGTAGGGTGACCTGTCCGTAGTGTGACCTGTCCATAGGGTGACCTGTCCGTTGGGTGACCTGTCCGTAGTGTGACCTGTCCATCGGGTGACCTGTCCGTAGTGTGACCTGTCCGTTGGGTGACCTGTCCATCGGGTGACCTGTCCGTCGGGTGACCTGTCCATCGGGTGACCTGTCCGTCGGGTGACCTGTCCGTAGGGTGACCTGTCCGTAGTGTGACCTGTCCGTAGGGTGACCTGTCCATCGGGTGACCTGTCCATCGGGTGACCTGTCCGTAGTGTGACCTGTCCGTAGTGTGACCTGTCCATCGGGTGACCTGTCCGTAGGGTGACCTGTCCGTAGTGTGACCTGTCCGTAGGGTGACCTGTCCGTTGGGTGACCTGTCCGTAGTGTGACCTGTCCGTAGTGTGACCTGTCCATCGGGTGACCTGTCCGTAGGGTGACCTGTCCGTAGTGTGACCTGTCCATCGGGTGACCTGTCCGTAGTGTGACCTGTCCGTAGGGTGACCTGTCCGTAGTGTGACCTGTCCATCGGGTGACCTGTCCGTAGGGTGACCTGTCCGTAGGGTGACCTGTCCGTTGGGTGACCTGTCCGTAGTGTGACCTGTCCGTAGTGTGACCTGTCCATCGGGTGACCTGTCCGTTGGGTGACCTGTCCGTAGTGTGACCTGTCCGTAGTGTGACCTGTCCGTTGGGTGACCTGTCCGTTGGGTGACCTGTCCGTAGGGTGACCTGTCCATAGTGTGACCTGTCCATCGGGTGACCTGTCCGTTGGGTGACCTGTCCGTAGTGTGACCTGTCCGTAGGGTGACCTGTCCATCGGGTGACCTGTCCGTAGGGTGACCTGTCCGTAGTGTGACCTGTCCATCGGGTGACCTGTCCGTTGGGTGACCTGTCCGTAGGGTGACCTGTCCATCGGGTGACCTGTCCGTAGTGTGACCTGTCCGTAGTGTGACCTGTCCGTAGGGTGACCTGTCCGTAGTTTGACCTGTCCGTTGGGTGACCTGTCCGTAGTGTGACCTGTCCGTAGTGTGACCTGTCCGTAGGGTGACCTGTCCGTAGTGTGACCTGTCCATCGGGTGACCTGTCCATCGGGTGACCTGTCCGTAGTGTGACCTGTCCGTAGGGTGAGCTGTCCGTAGGGTGACCTGTCCGTAGGGTGACCTGTCCGTAGTGTGACCTGTCCGTTGGGTGACCTGTCCGTAGTGTGACCTGTCCGTAGTGTGACCTGTCCGTTGGGTGACCTGTCCGTAGTGTGACCTGTCCGTAGTGTGACCTGTCCGTTGGGTGACCTGTCCGTAGTGTGACCTGTCCGTAGTGTGACCTGTCCGTTGGGTGACCTGTCCGTAGTGTGACCTGTCCATCGGGTGACCTGTCCGTAGGGTGACCTGTCCGTAGTGTGACCTGTCCGTTGGGTGACCTGTCCGTAGGGTGACCTGTCCGTAGTGTGACCTGTCCGTTGGGTGACCTGTCCGTAGTGTGACCTGTCCGTAGTGTGACCTGTCCGTTGGGTGACCTGTCCATCGGGTGACCTGTCCGTAGTGTGACCTGTCCGTAGTGTGACCTGTCCGTTGGGTGACCTGTCCGTAGGGTGACCTGTCCGTAGTGTGACCTGTCCGTAGTGTGACCTGTCCGTTGGGTGACCTGTCCATCGGGTGACCTGTCCGTTGGGTGACCTGTCCATCGGGTGACCTGTCCGTAGGGTGACCTGTCCGTAGTGTGACCTGTCCGTAGGGTGACCTGTCCATCGGGTGACCTGTCCGTAGTGTGACCTGTCCGTAGTGTGACCTGTCCATCGGGTGACCTGTCCGTAGTGTGACCTGTCCGTTGGGTGACCTGTCCGTAGGGTGACCTGTCCGTAGTGTGACCTGTCCGTAGGGTGACCTGTCCGTTGGGTGACCTGTCCGTAGTGTGACCTGTCCATCGGGTGACCTGTCCGTAGTGTGACCTGTCCGTTGGGTGACCTGTCCATCGGGTGACCTGTCCGTCGGGTGACCTGTCCATCGGGTGACCTGTCCGTCGGGTGACCTGTCCGTAGGGTGACCTGTCCGTAGTGTGACCTGTCCGTAGGGTGACCTGTCCATCGGGTGACCTGTCCATCGGGTGACCTGTCCGTAGTGTGACCTGTCCGTAGTGTGACCTGTCCATCGGGTGACCTGTCCGTAGTGTGACCTGTCCGTAGGGTGACCTGTCCGTAGTGTGACCTGTCCATCGGGTGACCTGTCCGTAGTGTGACCTGTCCGTAGGGTGACCTGTCCGTAGTGTGACCTGTCCGTTGGGTGACCTGTCCGTAGTGTGACCTGTCCGTAGGGTGACCTGTCCGTTGGGTGACCTGTCCGTAGTGTGACCTGTCCGTAGTGTGACCTGTCCATCGGGTGACCTGTCCGTAGTGTGACCTGTCCGTAGGGTGACCTGTCCGTAGTGTGACCTGTCCATCGGGTGACCTGTCCGTAGGGTGACCTGTCCGTAGGGTGACCTGTCCGTTGGGTGACCTGTCCGTAGTGTGACCTGTCCGTAGTGTGACCTGTCCATCGGGTGACCTGTCCGTTGGGTGACCTGTCCGTAGTGTGACCTGTCCGTAGTGTGACCTGTCCGTTGGGTGACCTGTCCGTTGGGTGACCTGTCCGTAGGGTGACCTGTCCATAGTGTGACCTGTCCATCGGGTGACCTGTCCGTTGGGTGACCTGTCCGTAGTGTGACCTGTCCGTAGGGTGACCTGTCCATCGGGTGACCTGTCCGTAGGGTGACCTGTCCGTAGTGTGACCTGTCCATCGGGTGACCTGTCCGTTGGGTGACCTGTCCGTAGGGTGACCTGTCCATCGGGTGACCTGTCCGTAGTGTGACCTGTCCGTAGTGTGACCTGTCCGTAGGGTGACCTGTCCGTAGTTTGACCTGTCCGTTGGGTGACCTGTCCGTAGTGTGACCTGTCCGTAGTGTGACCTGTCCGTAGGGTGACCTGTCCGTAGTGTGACCTGTCCATCGGGTGACCTGTCCATCGGGTGACCTGTCCGTAGTGTGACCTGTCCGTAGGGTGACCTGTCCGTAGTGTGACCTGTCCGTAGTGTGACCTGTCCATCGGGTGACCTGTCCGTAGTGTGACCTGTCCGTTGGGTGACCTGTCCGTAGGGTGACCTGTCCGTAGTGTGACCTGTCCGTAGGGTGACCTGTCCGTTGGGTGACCTGTCCGTAGTGTGACCTGTCCATCGGGTGACCTGTCCGTAGTGTGACCTGTCCGTTGGGTGACCTGTCCATCGGGTGACCTGTCCGTCGGGTGACCTGTCCATCGGGTGACCTGTCCGTCGGGTGACCTGTCCGTAGGGTGACCTGTCCGTAGTGTGACCTGTCCGTAGGGTGACCTGTCCATCGGGTGACCTGTCCATCGGGTGACCTGTCCGTAGTGTGACCTGTCCGTAGTGTGACCTGTCCATCGGGTGACCTGTCCGTAGTGTGACCTGTCCGTAGGGTGACCTGTCCGTAGTGTGACCTGTCCATCGGGTGACCTGTCCGTAGTGTGACCTGTCCGTAGGGTGACCTGTCCGTAGTGTGACCTGTCCGTTGGGTGACCTGTCCGTAGTGTGACCTGTCCGTAGGGTGACCTGTCCGTTGGGTGACCTGTCCGTAGTGTGACCTGTCCGTAGTGTGACCTGTCCATCGGGTGACCTGTCCGTAGTGTGACCTGTCCGTAGGGTGACCTGTCCGTAGTGTGACCTGTCCATCGGGTGACCTGTCCGTAGGGTGACCTGTCCGTAGGGTGACCTGTCCGTTGGGTGACCTGTCCGTAGTGTGACCTGTCCGTAGTGTGACCTGTCCATCGGGTGACCTGTCCGTTGGGTGACCTGTCCGTAGTGTGACCTGTCCGTAGTGTGACCTGTCCGTTGGGTGACCTGTCCGTTGGGTGACCTGTCCGTAGGGTGACCTGTCCATAGTGTGACCTGTCCATCGGGTGACCTGTCCGTTGGGTGACCTGTCCGTAGTGTGACCTGTCCGTAGGGTGACCTGTCCATCGGGTGACCTGTCCGTAGGGTGACCTGTCCGTAGTGTGACCTGTCCATCGGGTGACCTGTCCGTTGGGTGACCTGTCCGTAGGGTGACCTGTCCATCGGGTGACCTGTCCGTAGTGTGACCTGTCCGTAGTGTGACCTGTCCGTAGGGTGACCTGTCCGTAGTTTGACCTGTCCGTTGGGTGACCTGTCCGTAGGGTGACCTGTCCGTAGTGTGACCTGTCCATCGGGTGACCTGTCCGTAGTGTGACCTGTCCATCGGGTGACCTGTCCATCGGGTGACCTGTCCGTAGTGTGACCTGTCCGTAGTGTGACCTGTCCGTTGGGTGAGCTGTCCGTTGGGTAGCCATGCCAGCGGGACAGGTGAAGCTTACCTTTTGCAGGCTGGAGGGCACGGTGGGATGCCAACATGTTGAGAGGGTGGGACTGGGAGGCTCTGACAGACACTGAGCCCTCACTGTGGGAATAAGGATTGGTGTTTCCTCCTCAGACAGCTCTTCCACAGCAGTAATCTGAGCAGCAGCAACAGCAGCACTGAAGACTTGTTCCGAGACAGCATTGACTCCTGTGACAACGACATCACGGACAAGGTGGGAACAAACACACACACAGGGGAAAACACGCCACTCTGTCCCCTTCCCCATCCCCTTCCCTGGGCTGGCCCTGTCCTGGGGGTGTTTGATGGGGGAGAGTGTAGAGAGAGCTTTACTCTGTACCTAACCCCATACTGTCCCTGTCCTGGGAGTGTTTGATGGGGGGAGAGTGTAGAGAGAGCTTTACTCTGTATCTAACCCCATACTGTCCCTGTCCCTGGGAGGATGTGATGGGGGAGCAGTGTAGAGGGAGCTTTACTCTGTATCTAACCCCGTGCTGTCCCTGTCCTGGGAGTGGGTGATGGGGGGGGGCAGTGTAGAGAGAGCTTTACTCTGTATCTAACCCCGTGCTGTCCCTGTCCTGGGGGTGGGTGATGGGGGGGTGGGCAGTGTAGAGGGAGCTTTACTCTGTATCTAACCCCGTGCTGTCCCTGTCCTGGGGGTGGGTGATGGGGGGCAGTGTAGAGGGAGCTTTACTCTGTATCTAACCCGGTGCTGTCCCTGTCCTGGGGGTGGGTGATGGGGGGGCAGTGTAGAGGGAGTTTTACTCTGAATCTAACCCCGTGCTGTCCCTGTCCCTGGGGTGGGTGATGGGGGGCGGGGGGGGGCAGTGTAGAGGGAGCTTTACTCTGTATCTAACCCCGTGCTGTCCCTGTCCCTGGGGATGGGTGATGGGGAGGGGGGCAGTGTAGAGGGAGCTTTACTCTGTATCTAACCCGGTGCTGTCCCTGTCCTGGGGATGGGTGATGGGGAGGGGTAGCAGTGTAGAGGGAGCTTTACTCTGTATCTAACCCGGTGCTGTCCCTGTCCTGGGGGTGTGTGATGGGGGAACAGTGTAGAGGGAGCTTTACTCTGTATCTAACCCGGTGCTGTCCCTGTCCCTGGGGATGGGTGTTGGGGGGGGTCAGTGTAGAGGAAGCTTTACTCTGTATCTAACCCCGTGCTGTACCTGTCCTGGGGGTGGGTGGTGGGGGGGACAGTGTAGAGGGAGCTTTACTCTGTATCTAACCCGGTGCTGTCCCTGTCCTGGGGGTGGGTGGTGGGGGGGCAGTGTAGAGGAAGCTTTACTCTGTATCTAACCCGGTGCTGTCCCTGTCCCTGGGGGTGGGTGATGGGGGGGCAGTGTAGAGGGAGCTTTACTCTGTATCTAACCCCGTGCTGTCCTTGTTCCTGGGGATGGGTGATGGGGAGGGGTAGCAGTGTAGAGGGAGCTTTACTCTGTATCTAACCCGGTGCTGTCCCTGTCCTGGGAGTGTTTGATGGGGGACAGTGTAGAGGGAGCTTTACTCTGTATCTAACCCCATGTTGTCCCTGTCCCTGGGAGGATGTGATGGGGGACAGTGTAGAGGAAGCTTTACTCTGTATCTAACCCCGTGCTGTCCCTGTCCTGGGGGTGGGTGATGGGGGGGGGCAGTGTAGAGGGAGCTTTACTCTGTATTTAACCCAGTGCTGTCCTTGTCCCTGGGGATGGGTGATGGGGAGGGGGAGCAGTGTAGAGGGTGCTTTACTCTGTATCTAACCCCGTGCTGTCCCTGTCCTGGGGGTGGGTGGTGGGGGGGCAGTGTAGAGGAAGCTTTACTCTGTATCTAACCCGGTGCTGTCCCTGTCCCTGGGGGTGGGTGATGGGGGGGCAGTGTAGAGGGAGCTTTACTCTGTATCTAACCCCGTGCTGTCCTTGTTCCTGGGGATGGGTGATGGGGAGGGGTAGCAGTGTAGAGGGAGCTTTACTCTGTATCTAACCCGGTGCTGTCCCTGTCCTGGGGGTGTGTGATGGGGGAACAGTGTAGAGGGAGCTTTACTCTGTATCTAACCCGGTGCTGTCCCTGTCCTGGGGGTGTGTGATGGGGGAACAGTGTAGAGGGAGCTTTACTCTGTATCTAACCCGGTGCTGTCCCTGTCCTGGGAGTGTTTGATGGGGGACAGTGTAGAGGGAGCTTTACTCTGTATCTAACCCGGTGCTGTCCCTGTCTTGGGGATGGGTGATGGGGGGCAGTGTAGAGGGAGCTTTACTCTGTATCTAACCCCGTGCTGTCCCTGTCCTGGGGGTGGGTGATGGGGGGGGAAGTGTAGAGGGAGCTTTACTCTGTATTTAACCCAGTGCTGTCCTTGTCCCTGGGGATGGGTGATGGGGAGGGGGAGCAGTGTAGAGGGTGCTTTACTCTGTATCTAACCCCGTGCTGTCCCTGTCCTGGGGGTGGGTGATGGGGGGGGGGGCAGTGTAGAGAGAGCTTTACTCTGTATCTAACCCCGTGCTGTCCCTGTCCCTGGGGGTGGGTGATGGGGAGGGGGAGCAGTGTAGAGGGAGCTTTACTCTGTATCTAACCCGGTGCTGTCCCTGTCCTGGGGGTGGGTGATGGGGGGGGGGCAGTGTAGAGAGAGCTTTACTCTGTATCTAACCCCGTGCTGTCCCTGTCCCTGGGGGTGGGTGATGGGGAGGGGGAGCAGTGTAGAGGGAGCTTTACTCTGTATCTAACCCCGTGCTGTCCCTGTCCCTGGGGGTGGGTGATGGGGAGGGGGAGCAGTGTAGAGGGAGCTTTACTCTGTATCTAACCCGGTGCTGTCCCTGTCCTGGGGGTGGGTGATGGGGGGGGGGGCAGTGTAGAGAGAGCTTTACTCTGTATCTAACCCCGTGCTGTCCCTGTCCCTGGGGGTGGGTGATGGGGGGGCAGTGTAGAGGGAGTTTTACTCTGTATCTAACCCCGTGCTGTCCCTGTCCCTGGGGATGGGTGATGGGGAGGGGTAGCAGTGTAGAGGGAGCTTTACTCTGTATCTAACCCGGTGCTGTCCCTGTCCTGGGGGTGGGTGATGGGGGGGGGGGCAGTGTAGAGAGAGCTTTACTCTGTATCTAACCCCGTGCTGTCCCTGTCCCTGGGGGTGGGTGATGGGGGGGCAGTGTAGAGGCAGTTTTACTCTGTATCTAACCCCGTGCTGTCCCTGTCCCTGGGGATGGGTGATGGGGAGGGGTAGCAGTGTAGAGGGAGCTTTACTCTGTATCTAACCCCGTGCTGTCCCTGTCCCTGGGGGTGGGTGATGGGGAGGGGGAGCAGTGTAGAGGGAGCTTTACTCTGTATCTAACCCCGTGCTGTCCCTGTCCTGGGGGTGGGTGATGGGGGGGGGGGGCAGTGTAGAGGGAGCTTTACTCTGTATCTAACCCCGTGCTGTCCCTGTCCCTGGGGGTGGGTGATGGGGAGGGGGAGCAGTGTAGAGGGAGCTTTACTCTGTATCTAACCCGGTGCTGTCCCTGTCCTGGGGGTGGGTGATGGGGGGGGGGGCAGTGTAGAGGGAGCTTTACTCTTTATCTAACCCGGTGCTGTCCCTGTCCTGGGGGTGGGTGATGGGGGGGGGGCAGTGTAGAGGGAGCTTTACTCTGTATTTAACCCAGTGCTGTCCTTGTCCCTGGGGATGGGTGATGGGGAGGGGGAGCAGTGTAGAGGGAGCTTTACTCTGTATCTAACCCCGTGCTGTCCCTGTCCTGGGGGTGGGTGATGGGGGGGGGGGGCAGTGTAGAGAGAGCTTTACTCTGTATCTAACCCCGTGCTGTCCCTGTCCCTGGGGGTGGGTGATGGGGAGGGGGAGCAGTGTAGAGAGAGCTTTACTCTGTATCTAACCCCGTGCTGTCCCTGTCCTGGGGGTGGGTGATGGGGGGGGGGGGCAGTGTAGAGAGAGCTTTACTCTGTATCTAACCCCGTGCTGTCCCTGTCCCTGGGGGTGGGTGATGGGGGGGGGGGGGCAGTGTAGAGAGAGCTTTACTCTGTATCTAACCCGGTGCTGTCCCTGTCCTGGGGGTGGGTGATGGGGGGGGGGGGCAGTGTAGAGGGAGCTTTACTCTGTATCTAACCCCGTGCTGTCCCTGTCCCTGGGGGTGGGTGATGGGGGGGGGGGGCAGTGTAGAGGGAGCTTTACTCTGTATCTAACCCGGTGCTGTCCCTGTCCTGGGGGTGGGTGATGGGGGGGACTGTGTGTGTTACTGAGCTGGTGCTGATGGGATGGGAAATCTCTCGGCAGGTGAACTCTCTGGAGAAGAAGGTCTCGGAGCTGGAGAATGACTGCCTGGTGAATGGGGACCAGAAGAGTAAACTCAAACAGGAAAATACCCAACTGGTACACAGGTCAGTCACCGAGCGGACTCCCAAACACCAGGCCAGGAAGGGCTGGAGAAAGACAGTAGGTCAGGCAGGGTCTGAGGGGGGAGAGAAGGGGGGAGGGGGAGGAGGGAGATAGAGTGAGGGGGGGAGAGACAGAGGGGGGAAGAGAGAGGGGGGAAGAGAGAGATGAGGAAAGGAGAGAGGCAGGAGAGAGAGATGGGGGAGGGAGAGAGAGTGAGGGAAGGAGGGGGGAGGGAGAGAGGGAGAGAGTAGGGGGGGAGAGAGAGAGGGGGAGAGAGAGAAAGGAAGAGAGAGAGAGAGGAAAGGAGAGAGGCGATAGAGAGAGGGGGAGAGAGGGGAGAGAGTGAGGGAGGGAGAGAGAGAGGGGGAGGGAGAGAGGGGGGAGGGAGAGAGAGGGGGGAAGGGAGAGAGAGGGGGGGGAGGGAGAGAGAGAGGAAAGGAGAAAGGAAGGAGAGGGGAGAGAGGGAGGGATTATTTTAATTAATCCTCTGCTGGGTTTTAAAGACTTCCCACTGATCTTCACCACATCGGATGGTTTTATTTTGGTTTTACTCAGTCGCTGACTTCCCTTGTCAGCCATGGTTGCCTAATTAAGAGAGTGTGTTGCTGGAAAAGCGCAGCAGGTCAGGCAGCACCCAAGGAGCAGGAGAATCGACGTTTCGGGCCTGATCCCGTTATGACACTCTTGCAGTTGGTAACCTGTCAATGTTTCTCTTATTCACCTTCACTCTGACAGTAAAAATAGGCAAATTAGGAGCTGGCACCAGCCAATGAGCATCTGGTTTTCCTGTGATGTCACTGTAACACTGGCTCCCTGATCTTGGGTTTCAATTTATCTGTTTTAAAAAATATCTTAAAAACTCTGAGCCGAGCAAAAGCCACAAAATATGACTCTTCTGCTCTGCACTGGATTCCTGCGCAGCCTCCGAATTCCCGGAGCTATTGACTCCCTCCAGCTGAGTCTCCCTGTGGATGGGATCTCTCCATCCAGATTGTGTGTCGCTGAGGGGCAGGGTGACACAGCAAGGGGAGGAAGATCAGGAGGCACTGGGCGTTAATGGGAGAACATCAGTGAACTCAACTAAACCAAAATCAAGAAGACCAAACGTTAATGACAGGGTGGGGTGGGGTGGGGTGGGGTGGGGTGGGGTGGGGTGGGGTGATGTGGGGTGGGGTGGGGTGGGGTGGGGTGGGGTGATGTGGGGTGGGGTGGGGTGGGGTGGGGTGGGGTGATGTGGGGTGGTGTGGGGTGGGGTGGGGTGGGGTGGGGTGATGTGGGGTGGGGTGGGGTGGGGTGGGGTGGGGTGATGTGGGGTGGGGTGGGGTGGGGTGGGGTGATGTGGGGTGGGGTGGGGTGGGGTGATGTGGGGTGGGGTGGGGTGGGGTGGGGTGGGGTGATGTGGGGTGGGGTGGGGTGATGTGGGGTGGGGTGGGGTGGGGTGGGGTGATGTGGGGTGGGGTGGGGTGGGGTGGGGTGATGTGGGGTGGGGTGGGGTGGGGTGGGGTGATGTGGGGTGGGGTGGGGTGGGGTGGGGTGGGGTGATGTGGGGTGGGGTGGGGTGGGGTGGGGTGGGGTGATGTGGGGTGGGGTGGGGTGGGGTGGGGTGGGGTGATGTGGGGTGGGGTGATGTGGGGTGGGGTGGGGTGGGGTGGGGTGATGTGGGGTGGGGTGGGGTGGGGTGGGGTGATGTGGGGTGGGGTGGGGTGGGGTGGGGTGGGGTGATGTGGGGTGGGGTGGGGTGGGGTGGGGTGGGGTGATGTGGGGTGGGGTGGGGTGGGGTGGGGTGATGTGGGGTGGGGGTAGAGGAGTTGCAATGAAATGAAAGGATAGAATTCCTAGTGTGAAACTGTTGAACACAGCGGTCGGTCCAGAAGGTGTAAAATGCCAAATTGGAAAATGGTGTGGTTTCTCCAGCTCCATGTTGGCCTTCACTGGAACACTGCGCCAGTCCGAGAGCAGGAATGTGAATGAGAGAGGAAGTGGTGGATCAAAATGGCAAGTGACCAGAAAGTTAGGGACGCGCTTGCAGACTGAGTGGAGGTGTTCTGCATTTGGTCTCCCAGAATCAGGGAGATTAGATTGAGAGCAGTGGAAATTATGGATTAAAAGAAGTCTATGTGAATTGCTGTTTCACCTGGAAGGAATGTTCGGAGCCTTGGGCAGTGAGGAGTGAGTAAGTAAAAGGGCGAATGTTATAGTTCCCTCAGTTGTAAGGGAAGGTGTCTTCAGAGGGGAATGAGGTGTTGGAGTGGTAGAGCAGTGGGCCAAGGTGGTAGGGGAATAGTCCCTTTGGATTGCTGACGGGGGAGGAGAGAGCACTAAACAGCCCTTCCCCTCAACACAATTTCCCAATGGCTAATCCACCCTAACCCTCCACATCTTCAGACTGTGGGAAGAAACCAGAGGAAACCCGCACAGACACAGGGAGAATGTGCAAACTCTACACAGACAGTTGCCTTGGTTGGGGGGTGGTGGGTGGGAATTGAACCCAGGCCCCTGGCGCTGTGAGGCAGCAGTGCTAACCACCGGGTCACCGTGCTGTTTGCAGTAATGGAGGTGGGTTCACTGGGTTATTGTTGGTTGTAGGGGTGGGGACAAAGTAAGGATGAGAGCAGATGGTGTAAGTTCTGGGAGAGGGCCAGGGTTTGGGTTTTATTACCAATCAGTGAGGGTGACACTGAGCTGTGATCTGGGTGGGGTACGGTACCCCCCTCAGCTCTCTGTCCATATGGGATGGGTCTGTAGATGGGGACTGGGAGGTGCCAGTCAATGACAGGAGTCACATTAACGTTATTCTGTGGCAGGGTCCATGCGATGGAGGAGCAGCTGAGAGACCAGGAAAGTCGGGCAGAACAACGGTTCCAGGAGGAGCTGAGGAAACACCAGGAGCTGCTCAGTAAACTGGAGCGAGAGAAGAATGGTGAAATCGAGATGCTGACAAACAGGTAACAGCACAGACAGTGTGGGCTCACTCTCCAACCTCACCCACATCACACACACAGACCAGCTCCTAGACCATTGTGTTGAGGGGAAGGGCTGTTTATTGCTCTCTCCTCCCCCGTCAGCAATCCAAAGGGACTATTCCCCTACCACCTTGGCCCACTGCTCTACCACTCCAACACCTCATCCCCCTCTGAAGACACCTTCCCTTACAACTGAGGGAACTATAACATTCGCCCTTTTACTTACTCACTCCTCACTGCCCAAGGCTCCGAACATTCCTTCCAGGTGAAACAGCAATTCACATAGACTTCTTTTAATCCATAATTTCCACTGCTCTCAACCCTAGACCAGCTCCTCTCTCACTCTCTCCCTCCCAACTCCCTCACCCACTCCTCTCTCTCCCTCCCCTCCCTCTCCCCACTCCCTCTCTCTCCCCACTCCCTCCCCCACGCCTCCTCTTTCTGTGAGATTATTATGGGATGTTTTCCGTCACAGGGCTCAGCAGCTGGAGGAGGAATCCAATCAGTTAAAGACCACAGCCACTCGGTTAAAGAGTCAAACAGAGAAACTGGACGAGGTGAGAGCAGAGACTGAGGGTGGGATTGGGGACCGGAGGATAGAGAGAAGGAGGGATGAGGGGGTGGAGGCATGGGGATGGGGGAGGGGGGTTGGGGGATGGAGGGATGAGGGAAGGGGGTTGGAGGATGGAGGGATGAGGGAGGGGTTTGGGGGATGGAGGGATGAGGGAGGGGGTTGGGGGATGGAGGGATGAGGGAGGGGGGTTGGGGGATGGGGATGGGGAGGTTGAGGGATGGAGAGATGAGGGAAGGGGGTTGGGGGATGGAGGGATGAGGGAAGGGGGTTGGGGGATGGAGGGATGAGGGAGGGGGGTTGGAGGATGGAGGGATGAGGGAGGGGGGTTGGGGGATGGGGATGGGGAGGTTGAGGGATGGAGAGATGAGGGAAGGGGGTTGGGGGATGGAGGGATGAGGGAAGGGGGTTGGGGGATGGAGGGATGAGGGAGGGGGGGTTGGAGGATGGAGGGATGAGGGAGAGGTTTGGGGGATGGAGGGATTTGGGAGGGGGTTGAGGGATGGAGGGATGAGGGAGGGGGTTGGGGGAATTGAGGGATGAGGGAAGGGGTTTGGGAGATGGAGGGATGAGGGAGTGATGGTGTGTGGCTGTGGGGGAATGTTCGCAGTGTGACTGGGTGGGGATGGGAGGGATTTGATTCTGGTGCTGGGGAGGGGACACGTTTCCTTGTAGTAACAGTCTGTGAACAGCTTCTGGTTTCTCACACAGAGCAGGATGAGGCCATTCTGCTCATTCAGCCTATCCTCCCTATCCAGTTCCTCTGTTATACAAACCATCCTAAACTTGTCAATGATTTATTTAATCAATTCATAGTCTCTGCATCTTTTTTTTATTTCTGTTCTTTGAAACAAAAATGATTTTTATCCAGTTCCTTCAATAAGTTCATAGATAACCCATTTATTATAAACAAACGTATTCTCTCAACAATGTCAATGCTGGGTAACAATGAAACAATCTCCCAGGGTTAAGCATCTTTAATGTCAAATCAACACTTACACACAAATAAGGCCCAGAGAAAGGGATAAACAAACACCCTTTGGCCCAGGCTCCAAAAGTAAAACATAACAACTTCTCATGGTCTCAGAGTCTCCTGTTGATGAGATCGAAACGCTGCTCATTGGAGAGTGAAAGAAAACCTTTGACCAAACTTCAGCTCAGGTGGAAGGTCAGTTTGTCCTAGGTCTTAGAATTGAAGTAACAACATTCAGGGGTTCGGAGCTAGCCAGAGACATTGATATCTGGAACTTTTCCAGGTTGTTACAAACCCTTCACTGATAGGGAGAGATTGTGCAGCTTGTCCTGATCGAAGGTTTCCCCCTCCTTTCTCAGGTGAGAGAGTTGACTGATTTGGAAGGTTCTTTGTTCGAAAGATAGATGCAGCACCCTGGGAAAACAGAAACCAATTACCAAAGAGTGTTGCTAGGCAAAAACCAGCACATAGACTCTCACCTAGAACATGGAACAGTACAGCACAGGAACAGGCCCTTCGGCCCACTATGTCTGTGCTGTCATTCTAAATTAATCCCACTGCTTGCATATGGTTCAAATCCCTCCCTTCTCTCCCTGTTCATGTGTCTGGCTAAAAGCTTCTTAAATGTTGCTATCGTATCTGATTCTCCCACTCCCATGGCAGTGTATTCCAGGCATCTGTCATCCTCTCTATAAAGAAAAAAGCCTAACTTCACACATCTCCTTTAAACCTTCTTCCTCACCTTAAACATATGCCCCCTAGTATTTGACAGTTCCACCCTAGGAAAAAGACTCCACCTCTCCACCCTATCCATGTCTCTCATTTTATATACATCTATCAGATTGCCTCCTCAGCCTCCAATACTCTAGTGAAAACAATCCAAGTTTGTCCAACCTCTCCTTATAGATAACACACTCCAATCCAGGCAATATCCAGGCACTGCCTCTAAAGCTGCCTCAGGTGGCTCAGTGGTTAGCACTGCTACCTTACAGCACCAGGGTCCCAGGTTCAATGCCAGCCTCGGGCAACTGTCTGTGTGGAGTTTGCATTTTCTCCCCGTGTCTGCGTGGGTTTCCTCCGGGTGCTCCGGTTTCCTTCCACAATCCAAAGATGTGCAGGTCAGGTGAATTGGCCTTGCTAAATTGTCCGTAGTGTTAGGTGCATCAATCAAGGGAAATGGGTCTGGGTGCGTTACTCTTTGGAGTGTCGGTGTGGACTGGTTGGGCCGAAGGGCCTGTTTCCACACTGTAGGGAATCTAAAAATAAAAGTCCTGGCTATAGTGTGGCAACTAGAACTGCACACAATACCCCAAATGTGGCCTAACTAAAATTTAATACAGCTGCAATTTGACTTGTCGACTTTTATTCTCAGTGCCCTGACCGATGAAGGCAAGCATGCCATCTGCTGCCTTTCCCACCTTCGCCACTTGTGTTACCACTTTCACGGATCTATGAACTTACACTCTGTGCTTCAATGCTCCTAAAGATCCTGCCATTTACTGTATACTTTTTTCCCTTGCATTTTACCTCCTAAAATGCATCACCTCACACTTGTCCAGATTAAACTCCATCTGCCATTTTTCATCCAACTATCTAGCTGATCTATATCCTGCTGTATCCTTTCTCACTATCCACAACTCCACTGTGTTTCGTAATGCCTATTAATCGGACCATCTACATTTGCAGCCCAATCATTGATACATATGTATTAAAAACAACAGAAGTACCAGCACTGAGCACAGATCTCCAGAAAAACACCCCTCCGTATCTAGCTTCTGTCTTCTACGACCAAGCCAATTTTTGTATCCAAGTTCCACCTCACCATGGACGCTATGTGACTTAACCGTCTGGACCAGCCGACCATGTGAAACGTTTTAGGAAAGAACACCCACTGCCCCACCCTCATCAATCACCTTCATCACTTCCTTGAAAACCTCGTCATGTTTATGTGATACGCCCTCCCCCGAACCAAGCCCCCTCAGTAACCCTATCGCAAGTCTATTCTTCTCCAAATGTGAGTATATCCTGTCCTTAAGAATCTTTTCCAGTCATTTCCCTCCCACTGATGCCAAGCTCCGACCTAGAATTGCCTGGAGATTGACCTTCTGTTCTTCCTGAACAACCTTGGGTATTCTCCAACCTTCTGGGACGTCCCCCTGTAGATAAAGAGAAGAGCAAGATCTCCACTGATCTCCTCCCTTACCTCTTTCCGTATCCTGTGTTCGATCCCACCAGGCCCTGGGCACCTTTCTATCTTCATATTATTTAAGACACCCAAGGCCCACCTGGTTGTGAATACCAACATGAACAAACCCCTTTGTGCCTGTCCCTCCCCAGGGTGAATCCCAATGGGAAGTACTCATTCAGGACCTCACCCACATCCTCCAGCTCCACACATCAATTCCCCCTTTAGTCCTTGAGGAGATCAATCTTTCCCCAGATACCCTCTTGCTCCTAACAATGTATACGATGGCCTGGGAGTCTCCTCCCTCCAATTGCCAACGACGGTTCCTGGCTCTCTCTAACCCTCCTCATTTCTGTTTTTAAGTTCTCTTCTGCTCCTTCTGTACTCCTCAAGGACTTTGTTTGATTTCTGTTTCCTAAACCTCTTCCAAACTAAGCTTCTCTATCAATTAAAGCCATAAACCTCATCTCTCACCTCTCTCAAAAGCTTTGCTCCTCTTCTTTCTACAGTAAGAGTGACCTTTTGTTAATTACCAGGGGAGCCATGGATCATACATCACTGCACTGATCGATTAACCACGTCTCCTTCCAAAACCTTTGTCATTCAGAATGTCCAGACAGCTCCATATTCCAGTTCCCCTGCTCCATACACCTCGTATTGGCTTCTCATTAACTGTAAGACTGGGCTGTTAGATTCACCTTTCGGTAAGTCAGGGGAGCAGAAGGAGTGTTCCATCCTGAGTTTATTCATAATCTCCTGAGCAGCGTTCCTGCAGCTCCATATCCATGTGTTCCCTGAGCTTCCTCAGCCCCTTACTGAGCTGTTCAGTGAACATGGTCGTACTCAGTTTGATCCAATCCCAGCTCAGGTCCCAACATTCCTCCAACTGCCTTTGGAACGTTCCTGCAGAGTTTGCTTCCTGTGCTCTTGCAGCCAGCACCTTCCAGATCATCGCAGCTTGTTTGCTGCAGGACAGAAACATTTGACCCCACTCCAGCGCTGGCTCGTTCCCTGACTGCAGCCAGGGATGAGCTGCGATTCTCCGACTCTGCTGGTGGTACTGACCGTCCTCTCCTTCATCGCTCCATGTTTCAGGAGCACCAGAGAATCACATACAAACTGGAGGACACCAGCCTGCGTCTGAAGGACGAGATGGACCTTTACAAGAAGATGGTGGAGAAGATGAGGAGAAACCGGCAGGAGTTTCAGAAAGAGCGAGAGATGATGCAGGAGGTGGGTGTGTCCACGGGTGGGGGGGAGCAAACTGCACCCAGAACCAGAGGGGATGGTATTGCTGGGAGATGGGGTGGTGATCTGTTTAGGGGTTTGATTGGGGTGGGGGGTGTTGGGGTTTATTTGGGGTGGGGAGTATGTTGGGGGTTTATTTGGGGTGG
This sequence comes from Chiloscyllium punctatum, assembly GCF_047496795.1. Lineage (NCBI taxonomy): Eukaryota > Metazoa > Chordata > Chondrichthyes > Orectolobiformes > Hemiscylliidae > Chiloscyllium > Chiloscyllium punctatum. The sequence goes on along the minus strand of NC_092777.1, from coordinate 69,960,002 downwards.
GGAGTATGTTGAGGGTTTGATTGGGGTTGGGGGTTTGATTGCAGTGGGGGGGTATTTTGGGGTTTGATTGGGGTGTGTGTTAGGGGTTTGATTGGGGTGGGGGGTGCATTGGGGGTTTTATTGGGGTGGGGGTTTTGGGGGTTTGTTTGGGGTGGGGGGTGTGTTTTGGGGTTTGATTGGGGTGGGGAGTATGTTGGGGGTTTGATTGGGGTGGGGAGTATGTTGGGGGTTTGATTGGGGTGGGGAGTATGTTGGGGGTTTGATTGGGGTGGGTGGTGTTGGGGGTTTAATTGGAGTGGGGGGGTGATGGGGGTTTGATTGGGGTGGGGTGTGTGTTGGGGGTTTGATTGGGGTGGGGGGTATGTTGGGGATTTGATTGGGGTGGGGGGGTATTGGGGGTTTGATTGGGGTAGGGGGTGTATTGGGGGTTTGATTGGGGTGGGGATGTATTGGGGGTTTGATTGGGGTGGGGGGGTGTGTTGGAATTTGACTGGGGTGGGGGTGTGAATTGGGGGTTTGACTGGGGTGGGGGTGTGAATTGGGGGTTTGATTGGGGTGGGGGAGTGTATTGGGGGTTTTATTGGGGTGGGGGGTTTTGGGGGTTTGATTGGGGTGGGGGGTGTTGGGGGTTTGATTGGGGTGGGGTGTGTGTTGGGGGTTTGATTGGGGTGGGGTGTGTGTTGGGGGTTTGATTGGGGTGGGGGGTGTTTTGGGGGTTTGATTGGGGTGGGGGAGTGTATTGGGGGTTTGATTGGGGTGGGGGGTGTTGGGGGTTTGATTGGGGTGGGGGGTGTTGGGGGTTTGATTGGGGTGGGGTGTGTGTTGGGGGTTTGATTGGGGTGGGGGTGTTTTGGGGGTTTGACTGGGGTGGGGGGTGTATTGGGGGTTTGACTGGGGTGGGGGGTGTATTGGGGGTTTGACTGGGGTGGGGGTGTGAATTGGGGGTTTGACTGGGGTGGGGGGTGTTGGGGGTTTGATTGGGGTGGGGTGTGTGTTGGGGGTTTGATTGGGGTGGGGGTGTGAATTGGGGGTTTGATTGGAGTGGGGGGTGTTGGGGGTTTGACTGGGGTGGGGGGTGTATTGGGGGTTTGACTGGGGTGGGGGTGTGAATTGGGGGTTTGACTGGGGTGGGGGTGTGAATTGGGGGTTTGATTGGAGTGGGGGGTGTTGGGGGTTTGATTGGGGTGGGGGGTGTTGGGGGTTTGATTGGGGTGGGGTGTGTATTGGGGGTTTGATTGGGGTGGGGTGTGTGTTGGGGGTTTGATTGGGGTGGGGGGTATATTGGGGATTTGATTGGGGTGGGGGGTGTTCAGTGTTTGATTGGGGTGGGGTGTGTTGGGGTGTGATTGGGGTAGGGGGTGTATTGGGGGTTTGATTGGGGTGGGGGGGTGTATTGGGTTTTGACTGGGGTGGGGGGGTGTATTGGGGGCTTGATTGGGGTGGGGGGTGTATTGGGGGTTTGACTGGGGTGGGGGGGTGTATTGGGGGCTTGATTGGGGTGGGGGGGGTGTATTGGGGGTTTGATTGGGGAGGAGGGGTGTATTGGGGGTTTGATTGGGGTGGGGGGGTGTATTGGGGGTTCGATTGGGGTGGGGGGGTGTATTGGGGGTTTGACTGGGGTGGGGGGGGTGTATCGGGGGCTTGATTGGGGTGGGGGTGTATTGGGGGTTTGACTGGGGTGGGGGGGTGTATTGGGGGCTTGATTGGGGTGGGGGTGTATTGGGGGTTTGATTGGGGAGGAGGGGTGTGTTGGGGGTTTAATTGGGGGGGTGTATTGGGGGTTTGATTGGGGAGGAGGGGTGTGTTGGGGGTTTGATTGGGGAGGAGGGGTGTATTGGGGGTTTGATTGGGGAGGAGGGGTGTGTTGGGGGTTTGATTGGGGTGGGGTGTATTGGGGGTTTGATTGGGGTGGGGGGTGTATTGGGGGTTTGATTGGGGGGGTGTATTGGGGGTTTGATTGGGGTGGGGGGTGTATTGGGGGTTTGATTGGGGTGGGGGGGTGTATTGGGGGTTTGATTGGGGGGGGGTGTATTGGGGGTTTGATTGGGGTGGGGGGTGTATTGGGGGTTTGATTGGGGGGGGTGTATTGGGGGTTTGATTGGGGTGGGGGGTGTATTGGGGGTTTGATTGGGGGGGGTAGGAGTGAGCTGCCTGTGTGGACCTTGTCCATCACAGGGACATGAGGAATCAGACTAGGATTAGACCATTTGGCCCATCCACTGGCATCCCGGTCACCTCTCCTCCCTGCCCCACCCAGACCCCACAACTCCCCCAGCCCCAAGAGCCAAACCCAGTCGATCCCAGATTTAACTACATTCACCAATGGAGCATCAACAGTTCACTGTGGGAGAGAATTCCCAAAATTCACACCCGTCTGAGAGAAGATATTTCTCTGTCTCTGTCCCGTACGATCAGCCCGTTTTCCTGGGGATCAGCCCCTTCCCCATCCCTGTCTCGCAGCTCCACATGTGTCTGCAGCTTCTGGATTCAGTATGTCCTGCATCATCCCGCTGTACTCCAGAGAGAACAATCCCAGTTCAGTCAGTATGTGGGCACAGGGCAGCACTGTACTCCTGTGATCACCCATCCCCACCCACTGGATCACCATCATTCCGATGCTATCCTTCACTAAACTACATTCAATCCCAGTCGTGGTCACCCTGCAGCATTTGGAAAGTGTGTCTCTGTCTTGATGGCTTTTGCCTCAGGAACCAGAGGACGCAGCTTAAAAATACGGGGTCGACCATTTAGGACAGAGATGAGGAGAAACTTCTTCACCCAGAGAGTGGTGGCTGTGTGGAATGCTCTGCCCCAGAGGGCAGTGGAGGCCCAGTCTCTGGATTCATTTAAGAAAGAGTTGGATAGAGCTCTCAAGGATAGTTATGGAGATAAGGCAGGAACAGGATACTGATTAAAGATGATCAGTCATGATCATATTGAATGGTGGTGCAGGCTCGAAGGGCAGAATGGCCTACTTCTGCACCTATTGTCTATTGTCTATCGATAATCATAATACACAATACACAGTTCCCGGGTGTACACAGTATTCTCAGGTGTACACAGTATTCCCGGGTGTACACGATGTTCCCGGGTGTACATTGTGTTCCCGGGTGTACACGGCGTTCCCGGGTGTACACGGTGTTCCCAGGTGTACACAGTATTCCCGGGTGTGCACGATGTTCCCGGGTGTACACGGCGTTCCCGGGTGTACACGGTGTTCCCGGGTGTACACAGTATTCCCGGGTGTACACGGTGTTCCCGGGTGTATACAGTATTCCCGGGTGTGCACGGTGTTCCTGGCAGTACACAGTATTCCCAGCAGTACACAGTATTCCCGGGCGTACATGGTGTTCCCGGGTGTACATAGTGTTCCTGGGTGTACACGGTATTCCCGGGTGCACACAGTATTCCCGGGTGTACATGGCGTTCCCGGGTGTACACAGTATTCCCAGGTGGACACGGTGTTCCTTGGTGTACACGGTGTTCCCAGGTGTACACGGTATTCCCAGGTGTACACGGTGTTCCCGGGTGTACACGGTGTTCCTTGGTGTACACGGTGTTCCCAGGTGTACACAGTATTCCCAGGTGCACACGGTATTCCCAGGTGTACACGGTGTTCCCGGGTGTACACTGTATTCCCAGGTGTACACAGTATTCCCGGGTGTACACAGTATTCCCGGGAGTACACGGTATTCCCGGGTGTACACAGTATTCACGGGTGTACATGATGTTCCCGTGTGTACACAGTGTTCCCGCGTGTACACAGTATTCCCGGGTGTACACGGTATTCCCGGGTGTACACAGAAATCCCGGGTGTACATGATGTTCCCAGGTGTACACAGTATTCCCAGGTGTACACAGTATTCCCGGGTGAACACGATGTTCCCGGGTGTACACGGTATTCCCGGGTGTACACGATGTTCCCGGGTGTAGACAGTGTTCCGGGTGTACACAGTATTCCCGGGTGTACACAGTATTCTCAGGTGTACACGGTGTTCCCGGGTGTACACAGTATTCTCGGGTGTACACGATGTTCCCATGTGTACACAGTATTCCTGGTTGTACACAGTGTTCCCGGGTGTACACGATGGTCCCGGGCGTACACAGTATTCCCGGGCGTACACAGTGTTCCCGGGTGTACACAGTATTCACGGGTGTACATGATATTCCCGTGTGTACACAGTATTCCCGGGTGTACACGATGTTCCCGTGTGTACAAAGTATTCACGGGTGTACATGATATTCCCGTGTGTACACAGTATTCCCAGGTTTACACGATATTCCCGTGTGCACACAGTATTCTCGGGTGTACACGGTGTTCCCGGGTGTACACAGTATTCCCGGGTGTACACGATGTTCCCAGGTCTACACACTATTCCCGGGTGTACACAGTATTCTCGGGTGTACACGGTATTCCTGGGTGTACACAGTATTCCCGGGTGTACACGATGTTCCCAGGTGTACACAGTATTCCCGGGTGTACACAGTGTTCGTGTGTACACGATGTTCCTGGGTGTACACGATGTTCCCAGGTGTACACAGTATTCCCGAGTGTACACAGTATTCCCGGGTGTACACGGTGTTCCCGGGTGTACACAGTATTCCTGGGTGTACACAGTGCTCCTGTGTGTACACGATGTTCCCGGGTGTACACGGTATTCCCGGGTGTACACAATGTTCCCGGGTGTACACGGTGTTCCCGGGTGTACACAGTATTCCCAGGTGTACACGGTGTTCCCGGGGGTACACGGTGTTCCCGGGTATACACAGTATTCCCAGGTGTACACGGTGTTCCCGGGGGTACACGGTGTTCCCAGGTGTACACAGCATTCCTGGGTATACACAGTATTCCCGGGTGTACACGGTGTTCCCAGGTGTACACGGTATTCCCAGGTGTACACGGTATTCCCGGGTGTACACGGTGTTCCCAGGTGTACACGGTATTCCCGGGTGAACACAGTATTCTCGGGTGTACACAGTGTTCCCGGGTGTATACATTATTCCCAGGTGTACACGGTGTTCCCAGGTGTACACAGTATTCCCGGGTGTACACACTGTTCCCGGGTGTACACGGTATTCCTGGGTGTACACGATATTCCCGGGTGTACATGCTGTTCCCGGGTGTACATGCTGTTCCTGGGTGTTCACAGTGTTCCCGGGTGTACATGGTATTCCCAGGTGTACACAGTATTCCCGGGTGTACACGATGTTCCGGGTGTACGCAGTATTCCTGGGTATACACAGTATTCCCGGGTGTACACAGTATTCTCGGGTGTACACAGTGTTCCCGGGTGAATCCATATTCCTGTTGATCTGTCCGATGATAATGACTTGGAAATTGATCTCAGCGTGAAGTTGTGTTCGTGTTTTAGAAACGGGGCTGAATTCCAGTAAGAACCAGGATTAAAGCTCATCAATTCAGCCTCATCTCGGGGTTAGGGTCCTGTTGGACAGAATAACGCGTTGGCTCAAAATGTGTTTCTGATTCTGCATCTCCATGCTTGTTTATGTCCCTGTCCCTCTCCCTGTCCCTCTCCCTGTCCCTCTCCCTCTCCCTCTCCCTGTCCCTCTCCCTCTCCCTCTCCCTCTCCCTCTCCCTCTCCCTCTCCCTGTCTCTCTCCCTCTTCCTGTCCCTTTCCCTGTCTCTCTCCCTCTCCCTCTCCCTGTCCCTCTCCCTCTCCCCCTCTCTCTCCCCTCTCCCTCTCCCTGTCCCTCTCCCTGTCCCTGTCCCTCTCCCTCTCCCTGTCCCTGTCCCTCTCCCTCTCCCTATCTCTCTCCCTCTCCCTGTCCCTGTACCTCTCCCACTCCCTGTCTCTCTCCCTCTCCCTCTCCATCTCTCTCCCTGTCTCTCTCCCCTCTTCCTGTCTCTCCCCCGTCTCTGTCCCTGTCCCTCTCCCGCTCCTTGTCCCTCTCCCTATCCCTCTCCCTGTCTCTCACCCTGTCCTTCTCCTTGTCCCTCTCCCTGTCCCTGTCTCTCTTCCTGTCCCTGCCCCTGTCTCCCTCCCTCTCCCTGTCCCTCTCCCTGTCCCTCTCCCTCTCCCTCTCCCTGTCTCTCTCCCTCTCCCTCTCTCTCCCTGTCTCTCTCCCTCTCCCTGTCTCTGTCCCTGTCCCTGTCCCTCTCCCTCTCCCTCTCCCTGTCCCTGTCTCTCTCCCTCTCCCTCTCTCTCCCTGTCTCTCTCCCTCTTCCTGTCCCTTTCCCTGTCTCTCTCCCTGTCCCTCTCCCTGTCCCTCTCCCTGTCCCTCTCCCTCTCCCTGTCCCTCTCCCTGTCCCTCTCCCTGTCCCTCTCCCTGTCCCTGTCTCTCTCCCTATCTCTCTCCCTGTCCCTCTCCCTGTCTCCCTCCCTCTCCCTGTCCCTCTCCCTCTCCCTCTCTCTCTCCCTCTCCCTGTCCCTCTCTCTCTCCCTCTTCCTGTCCCTTTCCCTGTCTCTCTCCCTGTCCCTCTCCCTGTCCGTCTCCCTCTCCCTATCTCTCTCCCTATCTCTCTCCCTGTCCCTCTCCCTGTCTCCCTCCCTCTCCCTGTCCCTCTCCCTGTCCCTGTCCCTCTCCCTCTCCCTGTCCCTCTCCCTGTCCCTCTCCCTCTCCCTATCTCTCTCCCTGTCCCTCTCCCTGTCCCTGTCCCTCTCCCTCTCTCTCTCTCTCCCTGTCCCTCTCCCTGTCTCTCTCTCTCTCTCTCCGTGTCCCTGTCTCCGTCTCTGTCTCTCTCCCTGACCGTGTCCCTGTCTCCCTCCCTCTCCCTCTCCCTGTCCCTCTCCCCTCTCCCTCTCCCTGACCGTGTCTCTGACCATGTCCCTGTCCCTCTCCCTCTCTCTCTCTCTCCCTGTCCCTCTCCCTGTCTCTCTCTCTCTCTCCTTGTCCCTGTCTCCGTCTCTGTCTCTCTCCCTGACCGTGTCCCTGTCTCCCTCCCTCTCCCTGTCCCTCTCCCCCTCTCTCTCCCTCTCCCTGTCCCTCTCCCTGTCCCTGTCCCTCTCCCTGTCCCTGTCCCTCTCCCTCTCCCTATCTCTCTCCCTCTCCCTGTCCCTGTACCTCTCCCTCTCCCTGTCTCTCTCCCTCTCCCTCTCCATCTCTCTCCCTGTCTCTCTCCCTCTTCCTGTCTCTCCCCCGTCTCTGTCCCTGTCCCTCTCCCGCTCCTTGTCCCTCTCCCTATCCCTCTCCCTGTCTCTCACCCTGTCCTTCTCCTTGTCCCTCTCCCTGTCCCTGTCTCTCTTCCTGTCCCTGCCCCTGTCTCCCTCCCTCTCCCTGTCCCTCTCCCTGTCCCTCTCCCTCTCCCTCTCCCTGTCCCTCTCCCTCTCCCTCTCCCTCTCCCTGTCTCTCTCCCTCTCCCTCTCTCTCCCTGTCTCTCTCTCCCTCTCCCTGTCTCTGTCCCTGTCCCTGTCCCTGTCCCTCTCCCTCTCCCTGTCTCTCTCTCTCTCTCTCCTTGTCCCTGTCCCCCGTCTCTGTCTCTCTCCCTGACCGTGTCCCTGTCTCCCTCCCTCTCCCTGTCCCTCTCCCTGTCCCTGACCGTGTCCCTCTCCCTGTCCCTCTCCCTCTCCCTGTCTCTCTCTCCCTCTCCCTGTCCCTCTCCCTGTCCCTGTCCCTGTCCCTCTCCCTCTCCCTGTCCCTCTCCCTCTCCCTGTCTCTCTCTCTCTCTCCTTGTCCCTGTCCCTGTCTCCCTCCCTCTCCCTGTCCCTCTCCCTCTCCCTCTCCCTGACCGTGTCCCTGTCCCTGTCCCTCTCCCTCTCCCTGTCCCTCTCCCTCTCCCTGTCTCTCTCTCTCTCTCCTTGTCCCTGTCCCTGTCTCCCTCCCTCTCCCTGTCCCTCTCCCTCTCCCTCTCCCTGACCGTGTCCCTGACCATGTCTCTGTCCCTGTCCCTCTCCCTCTCCCTGACCCTGTCCCTGACCGTGTCCCTGTCTCTGTCTCTGTCCCTGTCCCTCTCCCTCTCCCTGTCCCTCTCCCTCTCCCTCTCCCTCTCCCTGACCGTGTCCCTGTCTCTCTCCCTCTCCCTGACCGTGTCCCTGTCTCTCTCCCTGTCCCTCTCCCTCTCCCTCTCCCTGACCCTGTCCCTGACCGTGTCCCTGTCTCCGTCTCTGTCCCTGCTGCAGCTGATTGAGGATTTGCGGAAGGAGCTGGAATATTTGCAGTTGTATAAGTTGGATGTGGAGATGCCAGGTTGGAGTCGGGCTCCGTCCTGCCCCACGATCGAGCTGACCTTCCGTAACAAGGAGATGGAGCTCGAGTACGAGGCCAAACACCTGAAACAGGTAACACCTGGACGGGCTCCACCCCCCTGGTTACATTCCACCTGCCCCTATAACAGACCGGTCCCACAGGATCCCAGCGATTGTTTGAGGGATTCCTCTTAAGGAATGTAGGTGTTGACTGTGAGATGGGTCGAGGTTGAATTTGTCTGTGATGCCCCCACAGTTGGATATCCACTGTGTTCCAACCCAGGGAGGTCATCCCCAACGTTCTCTGTTGTGGGCTGACCTGCACATCTCTGTCCACTTCACTCCTTTTGAACTGAAATGAAGCATCTCAGAATGTCACTTGTCTCTGCTTCCTGTCTTAAGGCCATCATAGAGGAACAGATTCAGGCCATTCAGCCCATTGAATATGGAGACAGTGAGTCCCACAGATGCTGGAGATCAGAGTTGAGTGTGTGATGCTGGAAAAGCGCAGCCAGTCAGGCAGCGTCCAAACAGGAGAGCTGTAGTTTTGAGGATAGGATAGAGTCATAGAGATAAAAACAATGACTGCAGATTCTGGAAACCAAGTACTGGATGAGTGGTGCTGGAAGAGCACAGCAGTTCAGGCAGCTTCCAAGGAGCTTCGTCGAGATGTACAGTACAGAAACAGACCCTTCAGTCCAACCCGTCCATGCCGACCAGATATCCCAACCCAATCTAGTCCCACCTGCCAGCACCCGGCCCATATCCCTCCAAATCCTTCCTATTCATATACCCATCCAAATGTCTCTTAAATGTTGCATATGTACCAGCCTCCACCACGTCCTCTGGCAGCTCATTCCATACACGTACCACCCTCTGCGTGAAAAGGTTGCCCCTTAGGTCTCTTTTATATCTTTCCCCTCTCACCTTAAACCTATGCCCTCTAGTTCTGGACTCCCCGACCCCAGGGAAAGACTTTGTCTATTTATCCTATCCATGCCCCACATAATTTTGTAAATCTCTATAAGGTCACCCCTCAGCCTCTGACGCTCCAGGGAAAACAGCCCCAGCCTGTTCAGCCTCTCCCTGTTGCTCAAACCCTCCAACCCTGGCAACATCCTTGTAAATCTTTTCTGAACCCTTTCAAGTTTCACAACATCTTCCCAATAGGAAGGAGACCAGAATTGCACACAATATTCCAACAGTGGCCTAATCAATGTCCTGTACAGCTGCAACATGACCTCCCAACTCCTGTACTCAATACTCTGACCAATAAAGGAAAGCATACCAAACACCTTCTTCACTATCCTATCTTCCTGCGACTCTACTTTCAAGGAGCTATGAACCTGCACTCCAAGGTCTCTTTATTCAGCAACACTCCCTAGGACCTTACCATTAAGTGTATAAGTCCTGCTAAGATTTGCTTTCCCAAAATGCAGCATCTCGCATTTATCTGAATTAAACTCCATCTGCCCCTTCTCAGATCATTGGCCCATCTGGTCCAGATCCTGTTGTAATCTGAGGTAACCCTTTTCACTGTCCACCATACCTCCAATTTTGGTGTCATCTGCAAACTTACCAACTCTACCTCTTATGCTCACATCCAAATCATTTATGTAAATGACAAAACGTAGAGGGCCCAGCACCGATCCTTGTGGCACTCCATTGGTCACAGGCCTCCAGTCTGAAAAACAACCCTCCACCACCACCCTCTGTCTTCTACCTTTGAGCCAGTTCTGTATCCAAATGGCTAGTTCTCCCTGTATTCCGTGAGATCTAACCTTGTTAATCAGTCTCCCATGGGGAACCTTGTCGAACGCCTTCCTGAAGAGCCTATGCTCAAAGTGTCAAGCTTCCTGCTCCTCGGACACTGCCTGACCTGCTCGGCCCATTGAGTATCTTGTGCCTTTCAATGGTGGCTGATCAGTTTCTCAACCCCACGCTCCTGCTTCCTCCCCATCATAAAGACACTCAATGACTTGCCCTCCACAGTCCCCTGTGGTAATGAGTCCCAGAGAGTCCCCTCCCTTTGGCTGAAGAAATTCCTCTTCATTCTCAGAACCAAAGGGTGGTCCCTTCATTCTGAGGCTGTGCCCTTGGGTCCCAATCTCTCCCACTCCTTCTCCTTCTCTCTAAGCCTCTCAATATTCTGTACGTTTCAATGACATCCCCCCCCCCCCCCCCCCATCCAATTCAACTCCACCCAATCCACAGCCAGTGTCCTGACATCTGACTGGGGGCTCCAGTCTAAGGGGGGGTAGTACCCTGGGGACAGGGCTTGTGACAGAGAGGGCGAGGGGGAGGGGGAGGGGGAGGGGGAGTGCAGCGTTTTGCAGAGAGTGGTGCTGTCTGTGTGCTCTGAGCTGCCCTTGCAGCCAGGTTTATTGCAGAGACTGTCCCTCATCACTCAGTGATTGATGGTCTCTCTGTGCAGTGATGTGACATTACCACACTGTCACCTCTTTACCAGGAGAACCTGAGACTACGAGAGCAGAATGATGATCTAAATGGGCAGATCCTAAGCCTGAGTCTGTATGAAGCGAAGAATCTGTTTGCAACTCAAACCAAGGCTCAGTCATTGGCTGCGGAAATCGACACTGCTACCCGAGACCAGGTAAACGAGCCAATCACAGCTCACCCAGCAGATACCTAATGAATGAAACTATAGGGTACAGCCCCAGGGACCATGGAGAGAGTGTAGAGGGAGCTTTACTCTGTATCTAATCCTGTGCTGTCCCTGTCCCTGGGAGTGTTTGATGGGGGGACAGTGTATAGGGAGCTTTACTCTGTATCTAACCCCATACTGTCCCTGTCCTGGGAGTGTTTGATGGGGGACAGTGTATAGGGAGCTTTACTCTGTATCTAACCCCATACTGTCCCTGTCCTGGGAGTGTTTGATGGGGGACAGTGTATAGGGAGCTTTACTCTGTATCTAACCCCATACTGTCCCTGTCCTGGGAGTGTTTGATGTGGGGGACAGTGTAGAGGGAGCTTTACTCTGTATCTAACCCCATACTGTCCCTGTCCTGGGAGTGTTTGATGGGGGGACAGTGTAGAGGGAGCTTTACTCTGTGTCTAACTCCATACTGTCCCTGTCCTGGGAGTGTTTGATGGGGGACAGTGTAGAGGGAGCTTTACTCTGTGTCTAACTGCGAGCTGTCCCTGTCCTGGGAGTGTTTGATGGGGGGACAGTGTAGAGGGAGCTTTACCCTGTGTCTAACTCCATATTGTTCACCTTGTAGCTAATGGAAGCTTTTCAGGAGCAGGAGGAGATTAATCTGCGATTGAGACAGTACATGGACAAGATCATCCTGGCCATTTTAGATCACAATCCCTCCATCCTGGAAATTAAGAAATAAAGGCAGTGGGACTCAGTGCCTGGAGCCGTGGGTTGGGGTCCAGCTGGACTCTTTGCTGAGTGATGGAGGCCTGAAATCTTGCCATTCTGTTTCTTTATTAGTTACATGTGAATTTAAACAATATCTGCTGGGATTTGAGATTTACTTCTGCACTTTTTGATCCTGTGAAAATAATGAGTTTGATTGGGAGGAAGTTGACATTTTTGACGTATCGCCATCTTCAGAAGGTGACTTTGTTCAGTGACAGTGTGGGAGCAGGAAGTTGACATTTTTGACGTATCGCCATCTTCAGAAGGTGACTTTGTTCAGTGACAGTGTGGGAGCAGGAGCTGATCGCTGTGCTGGGGGGGGGGGGGGGGAGGGGGGTTGTGACTGACTGTTACCGATGGAAACAGTCTTCCTGTAGGTTGGAGTTGTTCAAGTTGACCCTCTGTGTGTCTGTGGTGTGGTGTGTGAGAAGCTGGTATATCACATCCCTGTCTTTCATCCTGTAGGAGACAGGGAGTTTCTGACTGGAAGCTGCGTGGGGCCAGGATTGTTTTCTTGTCTGTTCAGTATGATCCCTTCCTGAGGAACACAGGGTTGTGAGGCTGAGATACAAACTGGTCCAAGGCAGCCTGGCCAGCTCACTGACCATACTAGCTCCACTGAGGATTGACATTAAACTGCTCGAGAGAGAGAGAGAGAGAGAGATGACACAGGCTCCCTGAGAGCTGTGGACATTGACAGACTCTGAAACAAGCCCAATCTTGAGCTGGAGAATACCAGCAGCTCGTGCCAACTCGGGACAGACCTCACCAGGTTACACACAGACTTCATTCAGGACCCGTTAACCCGGGTGGTCTCACCAACTGTCGGGTTCATTTAAATCTTGCAGAGTCACAAGGCAATTCACAGAAGAGTTTTACTGTCATGTGTGTGTGTGTGTGTGTGTGTGTGTGTGTCTGTGGGGGGGTGGGAACAGAGAGGGGCAGGGAGAGAGGGGGGAAGGGAGAAATCATTGGAAGGAGAGAGATTGGGATAATAATGCAGTATGATATTTTTGTGTTTTAATGTCTCGGTTTTGTCGTTCCTTCAACAGAGACAGTCTGGAATATTCCACAGTAAAGCAATGTTGCACTTTTATTTTTAATAAAATGTTATTCTAGATGATTAGGGAGAAGTGCTGTTAGGTAATCAGTAATAATGTGAATCACTGCTGCTCTGTGGCACTATCATTTGTGAGTAGCTCTGTTTTAGAGTGTGTGTGAGAGAGAGCTAACATTTAAATTAGTGTGAATGTGAGTTAGTGTGCAAGTTAGTGAGTGTGCAATTGTGTGAGTTAGTGAGTGTGAGTTACAAGCGTGCGAGTTAGTGTGTATGCATGTGAACTGGTGTTGATGTGTGTGAGCGAGAGAGTGAGAGTTAATGTGAGCATGCGTTAGCATGAGTGTGAGTTAATGTGAGTGTGAGTGAGCTGGTGTGTGAGTGTGAGCAGGTATGAGCAGGTGTGAGTGTGAGCTGTGGTAAGTGTGAGTGCAAGCTAGTGTGATGTTAGTGAGTGTGAGCTGGTGTGAGTGTGAGCAAGCTGGTGTGAGTGTTAGTGAGTGTGAGCTGGTGTGAGTGTGAGCAAGCTGGTGTGAGTGTGATTGAGTGTGAGCTTGGGTAAGTGTGAGTGTGTGCGAGCTGGTGTGAGTGTGATGGTGTGAGTGTGAGTGTGAGCTGGTGCAAGCTGATGTGAGTGTGAGCTGGGGTAAGTGTGAGCTGGTGTGAGTGTGTTTGTGTGCAGAGGCCCCCTGCACCTGTTAATGCTTCCACTTGCTCTGCCACTGGAGGCAGCACTGAAAACGATCATAAATGTGTAAATTGTGTAAATAACAGTTTGAGATTTCTCCTCATGTCCCACAGGCTCCTCGTCTGAAGCTGCAGCAATGTTGACAGTTGTCGGTGTGTCTGCTTTCTTTGTGAGTTACAGTCAGTTGTGGTTATGATGGAGGAGCGATCAGCTCCTAACCATTAACCAACTCAACAAACTACTGCTGTGATGTCAGCCTCACTGTTCAGTAACTAAACGTAGATCCTTCCTTTACACAGTTCAGGATTTACAACAGCTGAAAGAATCCAATTGTAAAAAGTCTCAGCAAGTATTGGAGTGGTGTATCCTGTACTGTCTCTATTCACTATCCCTGACTGCTGTAGAGGACACCATTATTCTGATTACAGCAATCTGTAAATAAATCCTTTGCTCCTGGCATGTTCAAACAGTGAATCAATGGAATGTTACTGTCTGTGTGTCCAAAGTTCTTGCTGTTCAATTTCCACTCATTGTCCCACAGCAATATCGCAGTGTGGAAACTAACACACACTGCTGAGAATGAGAGATGCACAACTGAAGAGATTAAACACAAATTTCAAACTGGCCAAAGATGCTAAAAATAATTTTAAGAAGTAAATTTAGACAAGCAGGACTGAAAGAAGTCTTCATTAATTAATCTTCATTAATCAATGACTGAATAGTTATGAAAGGTTTTATGGTCATTTTATTTAAATGGGGAGAGATTCACCTCAGTGAAACCAAAGTAAGACCTCTGAAGCATACAAGATTGAGAATCTTTTTAACATCAGTATTTCATGATCTAAGTTCATACAAACTGAGGACACTGAATGGTTCTTCTCAGTCATTAATGTCTCTGAGGCCTAGTGTTTATCTACCTAGCCCTAGATATTGCTCTCTCTCTCTCTCTCTCATTCTCTTATTTTGTGCAGTAACCTTCCATATGGCATCTTCTCAATGCTTTTGGAAAATCCAAGGGCACTACATTTACTGGTTCCCTTTTCATCCACAGTGTGTGTTACTTCCTCAAAAAGCTCCTTGTTCAACAGAATTTTCCTTTCACAAGAACACACTACCTCTGCCTGATCACTACATCGAGTCAGAGAGGTCTGCAGCACATTGAGCCCATTAACTTTGTGGTGGGGTAAACACAGGAAAGTGATGGAAGGGGTTATCAACAGGGCTATCAAGCAGCACCTGCTCAGCAATAACCTGCTCAGTAACACCCAGTTTGGGGTTTGCCAGGGTCACTCAGCTCCTGACCTCATTACAGCCTTGGTTCAAACATGGGCAAAGGAGCTGAATTCCCGAGGGGTGGGGAGAGGGACAGCTCTTGACATCAGGGCCGCATTTGACCGAGTAAGGAATCAAGGAGCCCTGGCAAAACTGGAATATCAATGGGTATCAGGGGGCAAACTCTCCGCTGGTTCAAGTCATACCTGGCACAAAGGAAGATGGTTGTGGTTGTGGAGGGTCAGTTACCACAGCTCCAGAACATCTCTGCAGGAGTTCCCCTCCAAGCCACTCACCGTCCTGATTTGGAAATATATTGCCATTTCTTCAGAGTCGCAGAGTCAACATCCTGGAATTCCTTCCCTAAGGGACATTGGGGGTCAACCTACAGCACATGGACTGCAGCGGTTCAAGAAGGCAGCTCACCCCCACCTTCTCAAGGGGCAACTAGGGACGGGCAATAAATGCTGGGCCCAGCCAGAGACATCCACAGGCCACAACATGAATAAGAATAAAAGTCTAACCCCCTTTTCCATCACCCGGCCCACAATTGCAGACCTAAATCCTCCTTCAATGTAATGAGGGTTTCTGTCTCCCCCACGCTTACAGGCAGTGAGTTCCAATGTTTTTCCTCATGGCCCCTTTAAACCTCCTGCCTCTTACCTTCAATCTGTGAAACCCCCCTCTGCTATGAGCTGCTCAATATCTTTCTATAACCCTGTTAAGTGTAGATTGAGGTGAGGTGAGGGTGGAGGATAACAAGAGAAATTTGTGAAATATGTTCAGCAGAAAGTCCTTAACCATTATGTTGTCAGTGCAATGAGACAGGATGTGGTCTTGCTGGACTTGGTGCTGGGAATGAGCTGGATCAAGAGTGATCACAGAATCTCAAAGTCCGTGTTGGGAAATGGAACAATGCGGAATGAAGCCTTTAAATGGGAAGAAGGTCACTTTCATTGGGATGAGCAGGAATCCAAACAGAGGAAAGTGGAACCAGAGAGTGACAAGGAAAGCTGTCAACAATGGGTGACCTTAGAGGAGAGATCTCAGAGACAGAGTCACTACAATCTAACAAGGACAGAAAATAGGAGAGAGAGAGAGAGAGAGAGACAGACAGAGAGAGAGACACAGAGAGAGAGAGAGACACACACAGACAGACAGACAGTTCAGGGCCCTGTCTGTGGGCAGAATGTAGATGTTCTGTGAAGTGGTCACCCCAGTCTATGCTTCATTTGCCCAGTGAGGAGGAGACCACATTGTGAGCAGCAGATTGGCTCGTGTGAAATGAAGGGAAAGCGTTGCTTCACCACTGTACAGTGAACTTTATTGTTTGAGTTTTCTGGTTCTATATTCTGAGTTTTGGCTAATTCCTTGTGTTTTAAGATGGTGCTGGAGAATGATTCCACTGTATTTGTGATCAATACATGTGACAATAAATAATTAAATCAAATCAGGGTGTGCCTGGGGTTTGGATAGTGAGGAAGGAGGAGGTACATTCTGAAAGCTGCAGCCAGGACTGAGTAGAGCTGAGACTGTAGCTCTGGGGACTGACTCCTCAATCCTCAGTGACCAAGGTAAAAAGCAACGTAAACACTACTCTGTGAATTCAATATCAACAACATGAGGTGGAATTAGCTGGAGTTAGACTGAGGAATCGAGAGATCCTGCTGCCAAACAACAGAGCTTTAGGAATTAACCTCCTGATGTGCTATGGACAGATTGAGTGTTTTAAAAGGAATCTCTCTCTGTGCCTTGAAGCAGATTGTAACTAAATACTTTCATTGGTCAGTGAGGATAGATTTCTGCTTTCCCTCTATGTTTGAACAGAAACATGGTGAGTTCAGAGCAAAGGGCTGCAGCAATATTGTGGGGAAATGAAATGAGAACAGGGGTTTATTTCAGATTCTATTGGACATGGTGAACATAAATGTACAAACATCCAAGGAGATATTGAATTAGAAAGGACCAAGTTTGTACAAGGAACAATACTTAAAATATGAAAGAACTGAGAGGAACCAGTTTATCAATGCCCTTGCTCACAAGATGGAGTCTAAAACTGAAAGTATCCCTTTACAATTCCTTTGTGACGGTTAATTTCCTGGCCAGCTGGGAGGTTTCTTGTTTAAAAATCCTTCACAGGTTTTCAGAGGACTCAGGACTCTTCCTGAAATGTAATCACTGCTTTACTCTTTTTGTTCAGAAGAGTTTTACTCACAGAGAACACAATTTTTAAAAGTTTGGTAGAAGATTTGTAGCTCGGGTGCTCGTTGTTGTGGTTCTGTTCGCCGAGCTGGGAATTTATGTTGCAAACGTTTTGTCCCCTGTCTAGGTGACATCCTCAGTACTTGGGAGCCTCCTGTGAAGCGCTTCTGTGATGTTTCCTCCAGCATTTATAGTGGCCTGTCTCTGCCGCTTCCGGTTGTCAGTTCCAGCTGTCCGCTGTAGTGTCGATTGAAACACATCGACCTGGACCCAATATACCGGCCACTACAGCGGACAGCTCGAACTGACAACCGGAAGCGGCAGAGACAGGCCACTATAAATGCCGGAGGAAACATCACAGAAGCGCTTCACAGGAGGCTCCCAAGCACTGAGGATATCACCTAGACAGGGGACGAAACGTTTGCAACATAAATTCCCAGCTCGGCGAACAGAACCACAACAACAATTTTTTAAAAATTAATTTTGTGGGATGCGGGTGTCACTGGCTGGGCCCGCAGTATTCCCAGCTATGCCTTGTAGCACTGTGTTTATGTGGTGAGTCCAGTTGAGTTTCTGGTCCATGGTAACCCCCCAGAATGTTGACAGGTTCAGTGATGGTAACACCATTGAATGTCAAGGGTTGGTGGTTGGAAATATCTCTTATTAGTGATGGTCATAGCCTGGAGTTTGTGTGGCACAAATGTTACTTACCACTTGTCAGCCCAAGCCTGGATATTGTCCAGATCTTTAGATTAGATGAGATTCGATTCCCCACAGTGTGCAGACAGGCCCTTTGGCCCAACCAGTCCACACCAACCCTCCGAACAGTAATACACACAGACCCATTCCCCTCTGACTAATGCACCTGACACTATGGGCAATTCATCTGACCTGCACACCTTTGGACTGTGGGAGAAAGCTGCAGCAAACCCACGCAGACACAGGGAGAATGCACAAACTCCACACAGGACAGTCGCCCGAGGCTGGAATTGAACCTGGGACACTGGCGCTGTGAGGCAGCAGTGCTAACCACTGAGCCACCGTGCTGCCCCAAATCCTGTTACATTTGAACATGGACTGCTTCAGTATTTGAGGAGCTGTGAATGGTGCTGAACATTGTGCAATGATCAGTGAACATCCCTAATTCGGACCTTATGATGGCGGGGGTGGGGGGGAAGGTCATTGATGAAGCAGCTGAAGGTGGTTGGGCCTCAGACACTATCCTGAGGGACTCCTGCAGAGATGTCCTGGAACAGGCCCAGGAGGTTTTACCTTGGAAAGTTAGTTTTTTTTATTAAACTGACAGATCTTTTAAAACTGGATGGTAAGAAGGTGCTGACAGAGTCATGTGATGAAGCCTCCTTTAGAGGTGGAGGGAACTGCACTACCATGAGGACAATGGTTTACATCGGACAGACACAACTACCTCTGGCCCATCTCAGAGGCTGAAGTGGAAAGGCCTTCATTAATGTTGTTCCAGGATCTGGGGAATCTGCAATCCTTTCCTATCTGACTCTGTGCCATCCAGCCGGCCCTACTGGGTTAATTTTCCAGCTGCCACTGACTTCAGAGAAACTTCTGGAAGGTTTTTGTCACAGTCACGTGATTGTAACAGCCGTCGTTGTTGGGTTGTTTAATGTGCCCTTAAATCAGTCACTAGATACAGAGTAATACAGCAAAGGACTGACCCTTCGGTCTATTGAGTTGACATCACCCTATCTACACTAATCACATCCTCCTGCATTGGTCTAAGACTTTCGACATTGTCACATTTCAGGTGCTCATCCAAGTACTTTCTGAAGATTGTGGAGGTTCCCACTTTAATTACCCCTCCAGGTAGCACTTTCCAGACCCCACTCTCTGGTTGAAAACACGTTCCTCAAATCCATTCGAAACCTGCTGCCTTCCACTTTAACATGAAGCCCCTTGTTATTGACTCTTCAACTAATGGGCACAGCCGCTTCCCTTCCCCCTGCCCATGCCCCACAGCCTTCTCCTGAGTTTATCCAACCTCCTTATTACTGAACTGCTCCACCCAGGCACCATCCTGGGGGAATCTCCCTCTGCACCCCCTCCAGTGTGGGCACCTGAACTTGCATTCAGTATCTGAGCTGCTGTTGCATCAATGCCGTGTGTAGCTTTAACAGCTTCACTATCTCTGCTCAACTCCTCTCATCAGTAATGACCATACTGTAGCTGTGGCTAATGACAGCCTAGGGACAGTACTGGGTCCCATATCTACAAAAGGATATACTGGCACTGGAGACAGGCCAGAGAGTGTTCATTGGGCTGATCCCAGGGATGGAGGGACTGTCTTATGGGGAGTGGTTTCAGAGATTGGTTCACTTCAGGCATTTCACTGGAGATAGCCAGGGAGGGAGGGAGAGAGAGAGAGAGGGACAGCAGGAGAGACAGTGGGAGAGAGAGAGAGAGAGAAAAAACACTTCTCTCGCCAGGGTGCAATGACTTCTCCTTGTATTGCTCTCACCCACATGGCGTTCGGTTGCTCAGGGAGTGGAGAGTTGTTATCAGACTGATCACCTCTAGCATCCACAGCTGGTCACAATTTCACAAACCAATCACTTACTTGTTGCCAGGTGAACCTCACTTTATATAAATGCCCCTATGTTGCTTATCTCGTGAATAGGTAGAGCGCATGCTGAGAGTGAGTGAGTGAGTGAGTGAGTGAGTGAGTGAGTGAGTGAGTGAGTGAACAAACGAACTTAGGCAGTTATATTATTGAAACACTACTTTGGTAGTATCTCCCACCCACCCATCCTCCTCCTCTAACCAAAACAAAGGGTTCTGTGGGATGGATTTGTTTTTCAACAGTCTTTTTGGGAATTTAGAACAGTGGGAATGGAGGTTCGGGCAGTTGATTGTTCCTCCTGCAGAATGTGGGAGGTAAGGGTCCCCACTAGTGTCCCTGCTGACTACATCTGTGGGAAGAGCACCCAACTCCAGCTCCTCGAAAACCGTGTTAGGGAACTGGAGCTGGAGTTGGATGAACTTCGGATCATTCGGGAGGCAGAGGGGGTTATTGAGAGGAGTTACAGGGAGGTAGTCACTCCTCAGGTACAAGAAAAAGGCAGATGGGTTACAGTCAGGGGATGGAAAGGGAACCAGCAGGCAGTGCAGGGATCCCCTGTGACCATTCCCCTCAATAACAAGTATACCGTTTTGGATAGTGTTGGGCGTGGGGGGAACCTACCAGGGGTAAGCAATGGGGAAACATGTCTCTGGCACAGAGTATGTTCGTGTTGCTCAGAAGGGAAGGGGGAAGAGGAGCAGAGCAGCAGTCATTGGGGACTCTGTAGTTAGGGGGACAGATAGGAGGTTCTGTGGGAATGACAGAGACTCACAGTTGGTGTGTTGCCTCCTAAGTACCAGGCTTTGTAATGTCTCTGATTATATTTTCGGGATCCTTGAAAGGGAGGGGGAGCAGCCCCAAGTCGTGGTCCACATAGACACTAACATAACAGGTAGGAAGAGAGATGGGGATTTAAAGCAGAAATTCAGGAGCTAGGATGGAGGTTTAGAGTTGGACAAACAGGGTTGTTATCTCTGGTTTGTTACCCGTGCCATGTGCTAGCGAGGTGAATAGGTAGAGAGAGGAGTTGAACGCATGGCGACAGGGAAGGTGCAGGAGGAATGGTTTCAGATACCTGGATAATTGGGGCTTGTTCTGGGGTGGGTGGGTGGGACTTGTACAAACAGGATAGTCTACACCTGAACCAGAGGGGTTTCCAATATCCTGGGGGAGGGGGTGGAATTTGCTAATGCGCTTCAAGTGGTTTTAAACTAATTCAGCAAGGTGATGGGAACCTGAATTGTAGCTCCAGTGTCCAGGAGGTTGAGAGTAGTGAGGTCCTAAATAAGGTTTCAAGGTCACAGGAGTGTTATGGCTGGCAGGAAGGTGGGTTGAAGTGTATCTACTTCAAGGCCAGGAGCATCCAGAATAGGGTGGGTGAACTTTCAGCATGGGGTGGTACTGGGACTTCAGTGTTGTGGCTATTACGGAGACATGGATAGAGCAGGGGCAGGAATGGTTATTGCAGGTCCCAGGGCTTAGATGTTTCAGTAAGAACAGAAAAGATGGTAAAAGAGAGGGTGGTGTGGCATTGTTGGTCAAGGACAGTATTACGGTGGCAGGAAGGACATTTGAAGACACATCTACTGAGGTAGTATGGGCTGAGGTTAGAAACAGCAAAGGAGAGGTCACCCTGTTGGGAGTTTTCTATAGCCCTCCGAATAGTTCCAGAGATGTAGAGGAAAGGATAGCAAAGATGATCCTCGATAGGAGTGAGAGAGACAGGGTAGTTGTCATGGGGGACTTCAACTTTCCAAATATTGACTGGGAACACTACAGTACGAGTACTATAGATGGGTCAGTTTTTGTCCAGTGTGTGCAGGAGGGCTTCCTGACACAGTATGTAGACAGGCCAACAAGGGGCAAAGCCACATTAGATTTAGTACTGGGGAATGAACCTGGCCAGGTGTTAGATTTGGAGGTAGGTGATAGTGACCACAATTCGGTTATGTTTACCTTAGTGATGGAGAGGGATAGGTATATATTGCAGGGCAAGAGTTATACCTGGGGGAAAGGAAATTATGATGCAATTAGGCAAGAATTAGGATGCATAGGATGAGGAAGGAAACTGTAGGGAATGGGCACAATTGAAATGTGGAGCTTATTCAAGGGCCAGCTGCTGCGGGTCCTTGATAAGTATGTACCTGTCAGGCAGGGAGGAAGTGGTCGAGCTTGGGAGCCGTGGTTTACTAAAGAAGTTGAATCTCTTGTCAAGAGGAAGAAGGCAGCTTATGTTAGGATGAGATGTGAAGGCTCAGTTAGGGTGTTTGAGAGTTACAAGTTAACCAGGAAAGACCTAAAGAGAGAGCGAAGAAGAGCCAGGAGGGGACATGAGAAGCTATTGGCGGATAGGACCAAGGAAAACCCTAAGGCTTTCTATAGGTATGTCAGGAATAAAAGAATGACTAGAGTAAGATTAGGGTCAATCAAGGGCAGTAGTGGGAAGTTGTGCGTGGAGTCCAACGAGATAGGAGAAGTGCTAAATGAATACTTTTCATCAGTATTCACACTGGAAAAAGACAATGTTGTTGAGGAGAATACTGAGTTACAGACTAGATGGGATTGAGGTTCACAAGGAGGAGGTGTTAGCAATTCTGGGAAAGTATGAAAATAGATAAGACCCCTGGGCCGGATGGGATTTATCCCAGGATTCTCTGGGAAACCAGGGAGGAGATTGCCGAGCCTTTGGCATTGATCTTTAAATCATCATTGTCTACAGGACTAGTACCAGAGATCTGGAGGATAGCAAATGTTGTCCCCTTGTTTAAGAAGGGGAGTAGAGATCACCCTACAAATCATAGACCTGTGAGCCTTACTTTGGTTGTGGGTAAGGTGTTGGAAAGGATTAAGAGAGGACTTATAATCATCTGGAGGAATAATTTGATTAGGGATGGTTGATACGGTTTTGTGAAGGGTAGGTCGTGCCTCACAAACCTTATTGAGTTCTTTGAGATGGTGACCAAACAGGTGGATGAGGGTAAACCAGTTGATATGGTGTATATGGATTTCAGCAAGGTGTTTGATAAGGTTCCCCATGGTAGGGCATTGTACAAAATAGAGGCATGGGATTGAGGGGAATTTAATGGTTTGGATCAGAAATTGGCTAGTTGAAAGAAGAGGGTGGTGGTTGATGGGAAATGTTCATCCTGGAGTTCAGTTACTAGTGGGGTACTGCAAGGATCTGTTTTGGGGCCACTGCTGTTTGTGATTTTTACAAATGACCTGGATGAGGGCGTAGAAGGATGGGTTAGTAAATTTGTGGATGACATTAAGGTCAGTGGAGTTGGGGACAGTGTGGAAGGACATAGTGGGTTCTGAAAGGACATAGATAGGCTGCAGAGCTGGGCTGAGGTGGCAAATGGAGTTTAATAGAGAAAAGTGTGAGGTGATTACTTTGGAAGGAGCAACAGGAATACATAGTGTAGACAAGCAGAGAAATCTGTGTCCATGTACATAGATCCCTGAAAGATGCCACCCAGGTTATTAGGGCTGTTAAGAAGGCATACAGTGTGTTAGCTTTTATTGGTAGAAGGATTTGAACCATGAGGTTATGCTGCAGCTGTACAAACCCCTGGTGTATGGTGTACAGTTCTGGTCACCGCATTAGATGAGGTTAGAACATAAAACGTTACAGTGCAGTACAGGCCCTTTGGCCCTCAATCTTGCGCTGACCTGTGAAAATAATCTGATGCCCATCTAACCTACACTGTTCCATTATTATCTATGTTTATCCATTGCCCATTTAAATGCCCTTAAAGTTGGCAAATCTACTCCTGTTGCAGGCAGGGCATTCCACACCCTTACTACTGAGTAAAGAAACTACCTCTGACATCTGTCCTATATCAATCACCCCTCAATTTAAAGTCATCTCCTCACACTAGCCCTCACCATCTGATGAAAAAGGCTCTCCCTGTCCACCCCACCCTCTGATTATCTTATAGGTCTTGATTAAGTCACCTCAAATCTTCTCTCTAACAAAAACAGCCTCAAATCCCTCAGCCTTTCCTCATAAGACCTTCCCTCCATACTAGGCAGCTTCCTAGTAAATCTCCTCTGCACCCTTTCCAAAGCTTTCACATCCTTCCTATAATGCAGTGACCAGAACTGTATGCAATACTCCAAATGTGGCTGCACCAGTGCCTGCAACATGACCTCATGGCTCTGAAACTCAATCCCCTACCAATAAATGCCAACACCATATGCCTTCTTAACAACCCTATCAACCTGGATGGCAACTTTCAGGGATTTATGCACCTGGACACCAAGATCTCAGTTCATCCACACTGCCAAGAATTCTACTATTAGCTCAGTACTTTACATTCCTGCTACTCCTTCCAAAGTGACTCACCTCACACTTGTCCACATTAAACTCCATTTGCCACCTCTCAGCCCAGCTCTGCATCCTATCTATGTCCCTCTGCAACCTACTACATCATTCGTCACTATCCACAACTCCATCAACCTTAGTGTCATCCACAAATTTATTAACCCATCCTTCTACGCCCTCATCCAGGTAGTTTATAAAAACCACAAACAACAATAGCCCCAAAACAGATCCTTGTGGTACCCCACTAGTTACTGGACTCCAGGATGAACATTTCCCATCAACCATCACCCTCTGTCTTCTTTCAGCAAGCCAATTACTGATCCAAACCGCTAAATCACCTTCAATCCCGAAACTCCGCATTTTGTACAATAGCCTACTGTGGGGAACCTTATCGAACGCCTTACTGAAATCCATATACACCACATCAACCGGTTTACCCTCATCCACCTGTTTTGTCACCTTCTCTAAGAACTCAGTAAGGTTAGTGAGGCACGACCCACCCTTCACAAAACAGTGTTGACAATCCCTAATCAAATTATTCCTTTCCAGATGATTATAAATCCTCTCTCATAACCTTTTCCAATACCTTACCCACAACCGAAGTAAGGCTCACAGGTCTATAATTTGTAGGGTGATCTCTACTCCCCTTCTTAAACAAGGGGTCAACATTCGCTATCCTCCAGTTCTCTGGTACTATTCCTGTGGACTATGATGACAAAGATCAAAGCCAAAGGCTCTGCAATCTCCTTCCTGGCTTCCCAGAGAATCTGAGGATAAATCCCATCTGGCCCAGGGGACTTATCTATTTTTAGATTCTTCCAAAATTACTAACCTCTCCTCTTTGTCAACCTCAATCCCATCTAATCCTGTAGCCTGTATCTCCATATTCTCATTAACATTGCCCTTTTCCAATGAGAATACTGATGAAAAGTATTCATTAAGTGCTTCCCCTATGTCCTCAGATTCCACACACAACTTCCCAAGACTGAGAAGATCAATGGAGAAAAGTTCCAGAAGATGTAACCTGGCTGTAATTTCAAGAGACTAAATTGTATAGTTTTGGTCTATTTAAGTGGGACTTACATTTGATCTATTTGGGAATAGTTAGAGGGGAATTGTAACTGTTAGATAAATAAATTATTATTTGTTCATTAGAGGGTGAGTTTCAGGGGTTTATTTCACTTAACCAGTCCTTTGTAACAGATTAAGGGGATGAGAGACAAGTTATCCCCATTCTCACACTCTTTAAACCGTTTATAGAGCAGGGTGCTCCCCTTTCGGTGATTCACTTTTAGTTCTCATAGAGGGGTCAACTTTCATTTTGTAACCATAGGCTTTAGAACATAGAACATTACAGCGCAGTACAGGCCCTTCGGCCCTCAATGTTGCGCCGACCTGTGGAACCGATCTGAAGCCTATCTATCCTACACTATTCCATTTTCATCCATATGTTTATCCAATGATCATTTAAATGCCCTTAAAGTTGGCGAGTCTACTGCTGCAGGCAGGGGATTCCAAGCCCCTACTACTGAGTAAAGAACTTACCTCTGACATCTGTCCTAAATCTATCACCCCTCAAACTGCTGAGACTAATCCCAGGTCTAAAAAAGCTTGGATAATTGTAGCTAGCATATCAACTCTCCCTGCAATTCTTTCACAATCTCAGGGTATGGCCCAGAAGATGTTCGTCCCTTAATTTTCAATGAAATCTTTTTTTCTGTTTATCATGAGACTAGAGGTAAAGTAATAAATTTGCTCTTTATCTGAAGACAACTTCATGATTGGCTCCTTATTGTTTACAGTAGCAACAGTTTGTCACATTTTAATCAGAGGGGCAGCAAAGAAATTAAACAGATGTTAGGATCACACACACAGCTGGTCCACTCAATCTCACCGTCAGGATGGAAAACAACGATAACTTTCCTCATTTGATTTTGTTGGGGCAGTTAAATTTCTATCCAATGGTAGGTGTAGGATGCTGACTGTCAGCTATACAGCAACAGGAATATTGTGTAAAGACAATGGATAAATTCTCTCTTTTTAGAGACAGCGATTGCCCTTCACTTACATGTTGCAAGAATATTCCAGCCAAACATCAACTCAAGATTGGATATTCCAGGTCTCACTGCATTTGGACACGGACCGTCTCAGTACCTGAGGAGTAGTAAATGGTGCTGGACAAATGGGCAAACATCCCCATTTCTAACCTTATGTTGGAGGAAAGGTCATCGATGAAGCAGCTGAAGATAGCAGAGCCTAGCAGAGTGTTCAATTACAGCAGCAGCAGGGATGTCTTGCTGCAATTAAACAGGGCCCCTGTCTGAGGATGGATGTTCAGGTGACAGCAGGAGTGAAGTAAAGGTTTACCAGACTGACTCCTGGGAGAGCAGGACTGATAAAAGGAGGTGGGGGTGGGGGAGGGGGAGGAATCATAGAGACCCATAACATTCTAACAGGACTATACTGGTTTGATGTGGGAAGGATGTTCCTGGTGAAGGGACAGTTGAAAGATAGGGGATAAATCATTTAGGACTGAGGTGAGCATTTTCTTTCACCCAGAGCACTTTAGAAACAACCATCATAATCCTGTAAGTTTTAAATTACTTCAGGATAACAGTAGTCCTCAGGTGAAAGTATTAAATTGGGGAAAGGCTAACAACCTCAATATTAGGCAGGAAATGGGGATTGCAGATTAGGGGCAGGTGATGGAG
The DNA here is from genome assembly GCF_047496795.1 of Chiloscyllium punctatum. Taxonomy (NCBI): domain Eukaryota; kingdom Metazoa; phylum Chordata; class Chondrichthyes; order Orectolobiformes; family Hemiscylliidae; genus Chiloscyllium; species Chiloscyllium punctatum. The sequence continues at coordinate 69,933,623 of NC_092777.1, read as the reverse complement.
GGTTCATCCATATCTGGAATGTGGGAACATTTTAAAGGCCAACTGACGAGAGTTCAGGACCAGCATATCACTGTGAGGATGAAGGATAAGGATGGCAAGATTCAGATGACCAGAGATATTGAACCTTCGTCAAAAAGAGAAAGGAGAGATAAGGTTTAAGAAACGGAAGTCAGAGACCTCGTAGAATATGAAGAAAGCAGGAAAGAACTCAAACAAGGAATTAGGAGGGCTCAAAATGGCAATAAAATAGTCTTGGCAAACACAAATATCCCAAGGAATTTTATTCATACAAACAGCAAGAGGATAGCTAGGGAACATGTAGGCCCATTCAAGAACAAACAGAGAATTTATTCATTGTGCTGGAGGAAGTGGGTGAGATCCTGAATGAGGCATTTATATCAGTATTCACAAAAGAGGAGGTGTTGGGTGCTGAGTCTCAGGAAGGCTGTGTTGATATTCCAGGGTATATCGATATAAAAATGTGGCACTGAGTGTTAAGGTATCAGGTCCCCGGGAGTCGATGGGATCTATCCCAGAATGCTGAGGGAGCAAATTGCTGGAGCTTTGTACAAAATCTTTGTATCTTCTTTAGTCCCAGGAGTCTGGAGAATCGCCAACATTGTTCCTTTGTTTAAGGGATAGCCCAAACAAACTACATGTCAGTGAACCTTATGTCAGGGTAGGGAAATGATCAAAGATATTTAGGGAGTGGATTTACTCACATTTGGAAAAATATGTATTTATTAGCAATAAGCAGCATGGCTTTGTGCAAGGTAGGTCATGTCTCTGAGTTTTTTGAGGAAGTGACAAAGATGATTGTTGAGGGCAAGGCAGTGGATATTGTCTAATAGCAGGGGATTTGACAGACTGATAGGACAATGTCACATGGAGAACCTACAATGAGCTGCTAAGATGGATGCAGAATGCTAACGTGGGGCGGCTGTTTGTTGGCAAATTCACATCTGACATGTGGGAGACTTTTAAAGGTCAGTTGATCAGAGTTCAGGACCGGCACCTTCCAGTGAGGGTGAAAGATAAGGATGTCAAGAGATATTGAAGCTTTAGTCCAAAAGATATGGAAGCATATGCAAGGTTTAGGAAACAGGAATTAGACAAGATCCTGAAGGAGCATAATTAAGTAGGAAAGGATTTAAACAAGGAATTAGGAGGGCTCAAAACAAAATGACTCCATGTTCTTGGAAAGTGGGATTAAGGAGATTAGGGCATATTAGGAGCAAGAGGGTGAGCTTAGCGAAAGGGTAGATCCACTCAAGGACAAAGGAGGGACTTTGAGCCAGAAGAATTGGGTGAGTCGTTAACAAATATTTTGCATCAGTATTCACCAAAGCAAAGGGCATGGATGATGGTAAGGTTAGGGAGATGAACGTTGATACGTTGGAACATGTCAATATCAAGGAGGTGGTGGTGTTGGGTGTCTTCAAAATAATTAAGTCTCCAGGATCTAACGGAATCCATTCCAGGATATTGAGGGAGGCAAGGGAGGACAGACAGAAATCTTTGCATCCTCTTTAGTCACAGGCGAGGTCCCGGAGACTGGAGAATCACCAGCTCAGTTCCTTTGATTAAGGACAAGAGGGAGAGTAGGTGATTATAGGGCCATCAGCCTTACATCAGGAGGAGGGAAGATTCTGAAGGACATACTTACTCACATTCGGAGACAGTGTGGCTTTATGAGAGGGACGGCTTGTCACACAAATGAGCTTTTTTTAAAGGAAGGGACAAACCTGGTGGATTTTTAAAAAGTGTACTCACTTGTGGGATGTGGTGTCTCTGGCTGGCCAGCATTTATTGCCTATCCCTAGCTGCCCCTGAATGGAATGGTTGGCTAGGCCATTTCAGAGAGTGACTGAGAGTTAACCACATTGCTGGGGGCCTGGAGTTATGTGCAGGCCAGACCAGGTAAGGATGGCAGATTTCCTTCTCTGAAGGACATTAATGAACCAGGTGGGATTTTATGATAATGGGCAATGGTTTCATGAGTAGTTTCTGAATTATGTACTTTTAACAAAAATCTTAAATTTAAATTCTTCCCTCTGCCATGGTGGAATTCAAACCAGGCTCCCCTAAACATTCCCTGTGGTCTCTGGGATAACGGTCTGGCAATGATACCTTTGGGCCATTGCTCCTCTGAAGGTTCGGGCAGTGGGTGTTGCCTGCAGGGACTTTACTGAAGCATTTGACAAGGTCCCTCATGGTCGGCTCATCCAGAAGGGGAAGGAACAGAGAATTCATCAAGTGCTGGTGTGGCAGCTACAAAACTGGCTTGGTCACAGAGCACAGAGGGTAGACTACACTTGGTGACACAGCACACAGGGTAGACTACACTTGGTCACAGAGCACACAGGGTAGACTACACTTGGTCACAGAGCACAGAGGGTAGACTACACTTGGTCACAGAGCACACAGGGTAGACTACACTTGGTCACAGAGCACACAGGGTAGACTACACTTGGTCACAGAGCACACAGGGTAGACTACACTTGGTCACAGAGCACAGAGGGTAGACTACACTTGGTGACACAGCACACAGGGTAGACTACACTTGGTCACACAGCACACAGGGTAGACTACACTTGGTGACACAGCACACAGGGTAGACTACACTTGGTGACACAGCACACAGGGTAGACTACACTTGGTGACACAGCACACAGGGTAGACTACACTTGGTCACAGAGCACACAGGGTAGACTACACTTGGTGACACAGCACACAGGGTAGACTACACTTGGTGACACAGCACACAGGGTAGACTACACTTGGTCACAGAGCACACAGGGTAGACTACACTTGGTGACACAGCACACAGGGTAGACTACACTTGGTGACACAGCACACAGGGTAGACTACACTTGGTGACACAGCACACAGGGTAGACTACACTTGGTCACAGAGCACACAGGGTAGACTACACTTGGTCACACAGCACAGAGGGTAGACTACACTTGGTCACACAGCACACAGGGTAGACTACACTTGGTGACACAGCACAGAGGGTAGACTACACTTGGTGACACAGCACAGAGGGTAGACTACACTTGGTCACAGAGCACAGAGGGTAGACTACACTTAGTGACACAGCACAGGGTAGACTACACTTGGTGACACAGCACACAGGGTAGACTACACTTGGTGACACAGCACACAGGGTAGACTACACTTGGTGACACAGCACACAGGGTAGACTACACTTGGTGACACAGCACACAGAGTAGACTACACTTGGTCACAGAGCACACAGGGTAGACTACACTTGGTGACACAGCACACAGGGTAGACTACACTTGGTGACACAGCACACAGGGTAGACTACACTTGGTCACAGAGCACAGAGGGTAGACTACACTTGGTGACACAGCACACAGGGTAGACTACACTTGGTCACACAGCACACAGGGTAGACTACACTTGGTCACACAGCACACAGGGTAGACTACACTTGGTGACACAGCACACAGGGTAGACTACACTTGGTGACACAGCACACAGGGTAGACTACACTTGGTGACACAGCACACAGGGTAGACTACACTTGGTGACACAGCACACAGGGTAGACTACACTTGGTCACAGAGCACAGAGGGTAGACTACACTTGGTCACAGAGCACAGAGGGTAGACTACACTTGGTGACGCAGCACACAGGGTAGACTACACTTGGTGACGCAGCACACAGGGTAGACTACACTTGGTGACACAGCACACAGGGTAGACTACACTTGGTGACACAGCACACAGGGTAGACTACACTTGGTGACACAGCACACAGGGTAGACTACACTTGGTGACACAGCACACAGGGTAGACTACACTTGGTGACACAGCACACAGGGTAGACTACACTTGGTGACACAGCACACAGGGTAGACTACACTTGGTGACACAGCACACAGGGTAGACTACACTTGGTGACACAGCACACAGGGTAGACTACACTTGGTGACACAGCACACAGGGTAGACTACACTTGGTGACACAGCACACAGGGTAGACTACACTTGGTGACACAGCACACAGGGTAGACTACACTTGGTGACACAGCACACAGGGTAGACTACACTTGGTGACACAGCACACAGGGTAGACTACACTTGGTGACACAGCACACAGGGTAGACTACACTTGGTGACACAGCACACAGGGTAGACTACACTTGGTGACACAGCACACAGGGTAGACTACACTTGGTGACACAGCACACAGGGTAGACTACACTTGGTCACACAGCACACAGGGTAGACTACACTTGGTCACACAGCACACAGGGTAGACTACACTTGGTCACACAGCACACAGGGTAGACTACACTTGGTGACACAGCACACAGGGTAGACTACACTTGGTCACACAGCACACAGGGTAGACTACACTTGGTGACACAGCACACAGGGTAGACTACACTTGGTGACACAGCACACAGGGTAGACTACACTTGGTCACACAGCACACAGGGTAGACTACACTCTCCTTTTTTGTCATCTGTACTCAACAATTACAGTGGAAAATCTGTGATGTCACTTCTCAGCTCCATCTTAGGTCCAGATACTTAAAGTGTTGCTACAGAGTAAAGAAAAGTGTAGGTAAGCATGGGAATAGAGTTTAAAACGTCTGGAATGATAAAAGTGCCCATAACGTACTTACGTTTTCCAACATGATCCTGCACCTGCTGACACCAGAACATCAGGCTGACCCCCTTGGTGTGTGCTAGCCCCCAAACCAGGCTCACTGTGCTCCCCTGCTCCAGGAAAGCACCGACACAGGAGCTGGGAGTAGCAGAGACATTAGCAACACTGAAGAAAGAGGCATTCAGACAGACACATGGAGAGGGGGATATGGACCTGAAAGGAACAGGGGCAGAGTGTTTATATTAGAAAGATAACACCTGCTGGGCACAGATAGTGGTAGGCTGAGTGACCTGGCCCTGTGCTGTACTGTTTCATGGCCAGAGAGTGGTGGGTCTGTGGGATTCACAGCCACAGGAGGAAACCGAGGCCAGAACATTGTACAATTTCACAAAAGAAACGGAGGTAATACATGGGGCTGACAGGATCATCGTGCCCTCAAGACACCTGGTTCACCTGGTTCCCCCACCCTTCAACACTAAACCCCCGCCCCCTCAACACCCCCACCCTTCAACACTAAACCCCCACCCCCTCAACAACCCCCCACTCTTCAACACTAAACCCCCGCCCCCTCAACAACCCCACCCTTCAACACTAAACCCCCACCCCCTCAACAACCCCCCACCCTTCAACACTAAACCCCCGCCCCCTCAACACCCCCACCCTTCAACACTAAACCCCCGCCCCCTCAACACCCCCACCCTTCAACACTAAACCCCCACCCCCTCAACAACCCCCCACCCTTCAACACTAAACCCCCGCCCCCTCAACAACCCCACCCTTCAACACTAAACCCCCACCCCCTCAACAACCCCCCCACCCTTCAACACTAAACCCCCGCCCCCTCAACACCCCCACCCTTCAACACTAAACCCCCGCCCCCTCAACACCCCCACCCTTCAACACTAAACCCCCGCCCCCTCAACACCCCCACCCTTCAACACTAAACCCCCGCCCCCTCAACACCCCCACCCTTCAACACTAAACCCCCACCCCCTCAACAACCCCCCACCCTCCAACACTAAACCCCCGCCCCCTCAACACCCCCACCCTTCAACACTAAACCCCCGCCCCCTCAACAACCCCCCGCCCCCTCAACACCCCCCGCCCTTCAACACTACCCCCCCGCCCCCTGCGCCTCTTAACACTTCCCCTTCCCCACTCCAACCCCCAGCCTCCCCTCCCCTCCCCCAGTCTGTGCGGATCCAGTACGAGCAGCAGAAAATTGGGATCAACCCATGAACACTCATCAAACAAAGTTCAGTTTTCCAAAGCTCAGCGTTCCAACTCCAATGTAAAGCTTCCTGGTTTATTCTCATTCACATTGAGATTGCTCAGATACATCAATAACACATTACAGGCCAAGTTCAGACTGACAGGGTCCTAGTATTGCCCCAGGCACACCAGCAGGGTCTGCCTGGGACACAGGAGAGTTCCTGAGATCCAAACAAGATAAACTTTAAATCAGTGTGACTCCTCCACATGGCAACAGATTCCAGGAATGACTGGGAATGTTCAAACGTTGACAAATTGAAGGTTTTGTTCAGTATGAGATGTTGGTGAAGTTACAAGTGCCCGGTCTGTAGCAGGGTGTACTGAGACACAAACCGCTCCACCTCGGTTCCAACCAACACCTTCATGGCTCTCCAGTGGATCGGACCGGTCAGCTCAGGCTTACCCTGTGGGTGCCCCTGCTCCTCCTTGATATACTCCAGCCACAAATCTGCAGGAAACAGTCACACTGAAATGGAGGAGCTGACATCTCTGTGACTACAAATTACCCACAACCCCCTGGTGGAGAGTTACCAGAAACAAGGCAGCACACACACAAGCGTTAGTTTGACACCGAGGCAATGGTGTATTGGTATGACACTGCACTAGTAGTTAGGAGGCATTCATATTCTCAGGCCACAGGTTGGAATCACTACAGTAACTGATGAAATCAGAACTCCACCAAAACAACTAGTGGGTGGAAATCCCTCGAATCAGGGAAGGACATCTGCTGTCCTTTTCAGGTCTGTTACTTCAGACATGTGACAGCAATGTGGTTGATTCTGAACTGCCCTCTCAAATAGCCTAACAGGCCCTAGCAAAGCCTCAATCCTCAAGGAAGGATTCAGAATCAGATACTACAATCACTCTCAGCAATCCATAATCTCTGCTACATCCACTATTCATTTCAATGTTTAACCCTGTGCCTTCCCCATCCTGGGAGTGTTTGATGGAGACACCATCAAGGCAGATTTACTTTTAACTTCAGAGAAGAGGGAGCTTTAGGCTGTATCTAACCCCATGCTGTCCCTGTCCTGGGAGTGAGAGATGGGGACAGTATAGAGCAAGCTTTACTCTCTACCTAATCTTATGCTGCCCCGTCCTTTACATTGAAAGAATGTTTTTTGCTCATATGTTAATAATGCTACAATGTTAGCTTCTAACAAACAATGATACAGATTCCTACCAGCATTTGTGGATCCAAACTCCCTTAGTGCCCGCTCATAATATTCCCTGATACGCTCCATTCGACTGTATTCCTGGTGGAGAAAAGATAAACCAACATTCCAAACTGAGACTGGATATCACCCAAGGAATGGGTCATCTCATCCTGGATTCTCCAGTCAGCCCTCAGTCTTTAAACACTGCAGCCCCCAAACTGCTCACAATACAGTCCTCGCTGTAGACAGTGCACCCAGGCACTGACTCCATTCCTGCAGGTATTGGGACACTCACTCCCACCAGCCCTCCCTTACCCCAGCTCCCACAGACTCTCAGACTCACCTGCTGCTTTTCAATTGCAATCATTTTCTTGAAAAACTCTAAAGAAAAGGGTCTGTTTTCACAAAGACTGAAACAAAACAGAAAAGAGATGGTGACAGCTCGTTCCAAACTTCTCAGTGGGTCGTCAGAATGTACAGCAGCTTCAAATCAAGTCTCCCCAGTCATTGGGGCTACTGTCCCAGTTGGGTCAGCTTATAGTCATTTCCAATCCACTTCCCAGTAATTCCCCATCCCCTTCTCCCTTCCCAACAGAGGCTGTCTGTTAGCCATTCCATGCTGTTAAAATATCCCGTTCTGAGAACCCATTCACAAAATATTTTCTAAACTTGTGCTCTGTTCAGACCCTATGTGAGATATTTTTCACTTGGGAGGGGAACTTTCAGGGGATGGTGCTCCCATGTACCTGCTGCCCTTGTCCTTCCCAATGGAATTGGTCGTGGGTTTGGAAGGAGCTGTCTAAGGAGTCTTGGTGAATTTCTGCAGTGCATCTTATAGATAGTACACCCTGCTGCTACTGAGCGTCGGTGATGGAGGGGAGGGGATGTTTGTGGATGTGGTGCCAATCAAGCAGCTGCTTTGTCCTGGATGGTGTCAGGCTTCTGGAGTGTTGTTGGAGGCAAGTGGGGAGTATTCCCTCACACTCCTGACTTGTGCCTTGGAGATGGACAGGCTTTAGGGAGTCAGGAGGGGAGTTACTCACCGCAGTATTCCCAGCCTCTGACCTGCTCTTATATCTGCTGTTTAGGTGGCGAGTCCAGTTCAGTTTCTGGTCAATGGTAACCCCCAGGATGTTGACAGTGGGGGATTCAGTGATGGTAACACCACTGAATGTCAAGGGACAATGAGTAGATTGCCTTTTATTGGAGATAAGTCATTGCCTGGTGTTTGTGGGGGGCGAATGTTCCTTGCCACATGTCCAGATCTTGCTGTATTTGGATGCAGACTGCTTCAGAATCTGAGGAACAGGAACTGGGAAAGGCCCTTTGATCCAGCTCAGCTCTTAAACCAACGTCCAGACTCAAATCCAGATTCCCATTGGATCCTGTGTTCCTTATATGGGTCTTTCTGGGAGAGAGGTGTACGGTCACTAGAATTTTCCTAGAACTACACAGTTTAATTGAAGATAATGGGTATAAAGGCATGGCTTGTAATCCTGAGAGCTCAGAAAGTTAAATGGTAGGATCTAAATGAGGTTTAAGGTGAGGAATGAAGTGACAGGGTCGAGACAGTGCGAGCTACGTTCTCGGGTGGCAGTGTCAGTGTGGTCCAGCTGACAGCACTCTCTCTCTCTCTCTCTCTCGAGTCACAGGGCTCTCGGTTCACTCCCACTGCACTGTCCAGCACCCCCCAGCTGCAGAATTGAATGGTCAGCCCTGATCACAATGAAGGGCCGAATAGTCTACAGCTGCTGATTATTACTACATTGCTATTTGCGGGATCGTTCTGTGCACATATTAGTTCAATACATGACATTTCACTGGGTATTTCACCGACTCTAACGCACGATGGGCCACCTGATGGTGGTGAAACTGCGATAATATTACACAGCCTGGTCGCTCTGGGCTTAGTTGGAATCACTTTCTCACCCCTCTGCAGCTCTCAGCCCTCATCAGTAATGAGGTTTGGGGTCAATTGGAGTTTTCAAAATGGATTTTCATCAGGCAAAGGTATCAAGGATACCTGACATGGCTGCACCCCTCACAGTGTACGCTCCAGTCACTAAAGTCACTGACCAGTGGCACCTGGCTCGTTATTTAGCCTGGACCTGTGTTTCCACATTAAGGTGTTAAAGCGCAGTCGCTGCTGCTAAGAGAGATCCCCTCAGGTGGCTCCACACATTAAGGAAACCCAGTGAATTCCTACGCACCGAGTGAAGACTTTCCGTGCTCTCTTGTAGCCCCCGGTCTTAAAGGCCCAGTCCAGGTATCTCTCTTTCACAGTGACAGAGCCAGCTGTGACCTGGGTCTGTACTGCACGCTATTAACAAAGAAAAAGCAGTCAGTCTCTGACCTTCATAGCAGCCTGTGCAGAGATTAGCTCGGCCTGACACTTACCTGATACAGTGACTCAGTCTCATGAACACTACTTCGACTTTCACTCCAATCCAAACACAGAAGCCACAGTGGCAAAGCGTCCTGGAAGGCAGGAGGGAGACAGTCAGCAAAGACTCGAGTGAAGCAGCAGGAACAGAACAGGGAAAGATGCAAACAAGCTTCAATTAGGTCAAAGCACAATGACAGAGCAGAGAGAAGACAGGAAGCAGATGGCATTGTTTTTAAAAAAAGGTCAGGTACAAACAAAACAGCCCTGGGAAATGGAGATATGAGGAAGCAGTGAATCACAGGCAATGGATGGAGGTTTGCTCACTGAGCTGGAAGGTTCATTTTCAGATGTTTTGTCACCATACAAGGTACATACATCATACAAGTGAGTCTTCAGAGGAAGCTTCATCCAGAGGCTCACTGATGATGTTACCTAGTACAGTGATGAAACATCTGAAAAGGAACCTACCAGCTCAGTCAGCAAACCTCCATCCAGAACCTCAACCTGGGCTACAAATCTTCTCAAAACTCGCTAAGTACAGATAACGCGGAGAGAGTGCTCAGTGAATTCCAAAGTCACCAGACAGCAGCTGATAAAGGTTCATCATGATTAATTCGACTCAAAGAGGGATAGAAAAAAAGGAGTTAAACCATAGCAAATAAATTGCTGAAGAGGGGGATGACTGTGGTCTAAATGAGCTGTCCCAGTGCTTGATACATACACACAGAACAGGATGCTGCAAGGACATGGGCTTAGAGTTGGAGCAATGAGAAAGGCATTTAGGGAAAATGCATTTGAAAAAGGAACAGGGAATCACAGATCCCAGCTGCAAATACAGACAATCAACATGTGAGTAGGCGCAATGAGCAGAGAGATTAAACCTTGCAATCATTCCAGAAAGAGTTTGAATCTGAAATGTGGGGGTTAGGTGCACATCAATGGAGTGAATGGCCTTATCAGTATGTACATTGTGGATGGTCATGATAGCCCACACAGAGCTGCGGAGCGGATTCTGAAGCAGGGCTGGGATGGAGAAAGCACAGATCTGATTTTAACACTCAGGCCTAATGCCTGGTCACTGGCTGGCAGCAGCTTGAATGGGAGAACAGGGAATGCTGCTCCCAAAACATGGTACAGGGAGAGCCCTAACGAGCTCTCAGGGAATGCTGCCTCCAGTCTCACAATGCACCTTCCAGAATGTTCTCTCATGGCCTTAGCTCATGCTAGCAAACTCAAATGAAAATCTTTTACAATAACTGAGCTCCTGTGCTCTGAGTGACTCCCCCGTCCAGCTCTTGAAGTTGCTTTCCTGAGAGGTTGACACTTTGGAAACACTCTTCCAGCTCCCCCTGGTACATTGCCATTGATGAGGGAAAGGTTCTGAAAACAGGTCTGTTCAAGGCCTTCCTCACACTGGGATACTGCACTCCTATTCACACTGCAATACTACATGGGATGTAGCTACAAAACACCATGTGCTCAGGCTGTATCTCACCTTGACAGGGACTTTCTGGAAAGCCTGTTGGAAGATGGCGCTGACATCAGGACTCTGCAGCTCGATCAGAATCTCCAGGCTGCTCTGCCACATCTGCACTGAACCGGCAAAATTAGCGCTTGCAGACTTGACCAATCGAATTGCTTTCTCTGCATCCCCAAGGTCCACTAACAATTGAAGCTACAACACATTATAAACAATTAAAGCAGGATTTAAGCAATTACAGACAGCAGCTCTCTGCCCACTCAAATCAATCGATTAGGATATCATGCAAACCACAAAAGGCAGACTTGTGCAGGCCAGGGAAACCATAGGAACTGACTAAACCAGGGTCACTGGCCCAGGTAAACCTGAGAGAATCAGAATCTTTCCCCTCTTCTTCCTTTCTAACAACTTTATATCTCTGACCTCCATCAACTGTCACAGGTCCTAGAGACTAAGGTACAAAATGCCGTGCAAGAACTGTAACAAACACAACATTGGACAAACAGGCAGGAAACTAGACACCAGGATACATAAATATCAACCAACCACAAAAAGACATGATCCTCTCTCACTAGTACCCTCACATAGAGATGAGGAAGGACACCACTTTGACTGGGACAACACATCCATCCCAGGACAAGCCAAACAGAGACACACACTAGAATTCCTAGAAGCATGAGATTCCAACTGGAACTTTATCAACAAACACATTAACTTGGATCCCATTTACCACCCTCTGAGAAAAAGAACAGGAAATGGCATCACCACAGGAAATGACATCCCCAACCCAAGGAAACCTAAACACAAATAAAAAGCAGGCCATACCACCAACCAGTGCTTTGTCCAGAGGCTCACTGATGTTACCTAGTATGGTGACGAAATATCTGATCATGAACCTTCCAGCTCAACGAGCAAACCTACATCCAGGACCTCAACCTTAGCAACAAATCTTCTCAAAACCCGCTAGTTCCTAGAGAAAATGGTTCATGATCAATGACCCTCTCCTTTAAGGAGAGCAATCCCCACATTTCCGGTGTCAGTATATAACCTTGGTATCATCCTGGTAAAATTTCTCAGCACCTTTTCAGTTTTCCTGGGATTTGCAGCCAAGGATCGGACTGAATCCTACAGCTAGTGCAATTGAATTTGATTGGCTTTTTTTTCCAATGCCCCTAATGAGTTAATAAGAAAGCAGAGTTTCTTTAATAACACATCAACTTGCACCACCATCTTCATGGATTTAAGAACATGTCTGTGTCAGGGACTCAACCCCCAGGAGATTAGGCTGCCTCTCCAAGTCCCACCTCCAAAGGTCCACTTCCTTTCATTCATTCACAGGATGAGGGAGTCACTGGCTGGGTCAGTATTTATTGCCCATCCCTAATTACTCCGAGGGCAGTTATCAGTCAACCACATTGTTGTGGGTCTCGGGTCACATGTAGGCCCAGACCAGGCAGGGATGGCAGTTTCCTCCCCTAAAGGACATTTGCAATGGATTCATGGTCATCGTCAGTTACCCCAGCTCCCCAAAACGCTCCGTGTGTCTGGATTAACCCGGGTCCCCAAAACGCTCCGTGTATCTGGATTAACCCGGGTCCCCAAAACGCTCCGTGTGTCTGGATTAACCCGGGTCCCCAAAACGCTTCGTGTGTCTGGATTAACCCGGGTCCCCAAAACGCTCCGTGTGTCTGGATTACCCCGGGTCCCCAAAACGCTCCGTGTGTCTGGATTACCCCGGGTCCCCAAAACGCTCCCTCAGCTCCTGGATTACCCCGGATTCCCAGAACGCTCCCAGGGTGCCTGGATTAAAGAATCCAATAATAATACCCCTAGGGTGTCACCGCCCCATCACTTGCCATCTGTAAATTAAAATTGTATCTGCTGTCTTCCTCGCTGTTTCCCCAGCCTGACTGTATTCTGATGTGTGCTGCTGTCCTACACCCTACTTGCTATATTATCATGTTTTGTATTTCAAATTCTTTCTACCCAATATCTGTCCTGTAAATGTAACAGTTGCAATGATCCTAGTGCTGCCTGCTGTGGAACCCCACTGCACCCTTCCCTGGGCTCTCAGCCCATCCACCCCCCAGTCTCCTACTCCTCAGACTGATTCACCTCCACCTCTCCCTCTCCTGTACATCACACCACACTAGGGAAGAGGCTTTTCTAGAATTCCCTACGGGCTTTATTGTTAGCTTATCTTAGATTAAAGATCTCCCATCCTGATCACCCTCAGAAATGAAAACAACTTGTCTAAGTTTAATATTAATCATTGCGAAGGCCTCTATGAGGGAGGAGAACATTATGAATCTTACCCACTGCTTATAGAGAGCCTGGGGTAACAGCGAGGACTCATGCGCCTTTTCAAAAACATGGAGCACCTTGTTCAGCCTCTGAAACACAGTGAGTGAATGGGTTCGCACAGCCACAGAGGTCAGGATACAATGGATAGCAGAACAATAATCACAGACACTGGGATATCAGCCTCTCCAACTCACCGTGTTACGAAGAAATTCATTGTTAGTTTTCCGTTTAAACCTTTCCAGGCAGAAACTGATATAACATTTCCACATGGTTTCTGTAATCAGAAAACAGCAGCTCAGAAAGGCCAGAGGGCAGGCCGTGACTAAGTAACTGGGCCCCAACTTTAAGCACCAGCACTCCCCACTCAAGGGAGCAGTGAGAGATTTAAGGTGTGGAAACTGCTGCTCCAAAGATCCAATTCAACTCCCCTCACCCCCCAGCCCACCCTGACCCCTCTCAACCTATCATTCCTTCATTCAACTCCCTTCTCACCCACCTTGCCTCCCTCCCTCGCACCCAATCTGTTAGAATTCTTTCAGGAGGTAACGAGAAAATTAGACAAAGAAGAGCCAGTGGATGTGATCTATTTGGATTTCCAGGAGGCCTTTGACAAACAAGGTGCTGCACAAGAAGCTGCTGAATAAGAGCTCATGGTGTTAGAGGCAAGGTATTGGTATGGATGGGGGATTGGCTGACTCTCCGAGGGCAGAGAGTGGGGATAAAGGGGTCATTTTCAGGGTGGCAGCCAGTGACGAGTGGAGTTACACAGGGGTCAGTGTTGGAACCATAACTATTCATATTATACATTAACAATCTGGACAAAGCAACTGAGGGCATTGTTGGTAAGTTTGCAAATGACATAAAAATAGGTGGAGGGACAGTTAGGTGTTGAGGAAACAGGGAGGCTGTAGAAGGACTTACACAGACTAAAAGAGTGAGCAAAGAACTGGTAGATGGGAGTCCAAGGTCAAGATTCTCTTAAGGTTAACGTGCAGGTTCAGTTGGCAATTAGGAAGACAAATACAATGTTAGTGTTCACTTTGAGAGGGCTAGAATACAAGAGCAGGGATGTACTGCTGAGGCTGTATAATGGTTCTGGTCAGACTGCATTGGGAATATTGGGCCTTGTATCAAAGGAAGGATGCGCTGGCATTGGAGGGGATCCAAAGAAGGTTTAAAATAATGATCCCAGGGATGAAGGATTTGCCATGAGGAACGGTTGAGGACTCTGGAACTGTGTGCGATGGAGTTTGAAAGGATGATGGGAATTTAATTGAAACTTGCTGAATACAGAGGCCTGGACAGAGTAACGTGGGAGAGACTAGGCCCGAGGGTACAGCCTCAGGGTGAAGGGAGATGAACTGAGACGAGGAGGAACTTCTTCAGTCAGAGGATCATGATTCATTGCCACAAAGGACCATGGGGGTCACGTCACTGAGTATTTAAGACAGGGATAGATTTAGTTTGTGATTAGTAAAGGAATCAAGGGTTATTGAGAGAATACAGGAGAATGAGGTTGAGAAACATTTCAGGCACAAATGAATTACAAACCGACGGGCCGAATGGACTAGTGTTGCTTCTACAACTTATGGTTTTACCTCCTCTCCCACTCTCCCTGATATCCAAGCCTCAGTAGAATATATACAGACCTGTAGGCACAGAGACAACGGCTTCCTCATACACAGCCCAGCACCTCTCCTCTTTTCGAGCGATATCTGAAGCTTTTGTCTGTTTGGAGCAGGCTGACACCGGCAGCACCTCTGTATCTAACTCCTGCCTGGCCACAAAGTCCCAACACACTGGCTGGTTAGCATGCAGAGTCTGGAGGCTGGAGAGACAAGATGATCCAACTGAGCACATCACCCCAGCCATTCCGATCCAGCTTCACACCCCCACTCTCCCCCATACTCACTCCTGCACTATCTCTTTCCGAATGTCCTGTGTGAAATCAAACATCTCAGCAATTTTCCAAAATGAGAGGTGGAACTCTGCATCCCCTGAGATAAACACAAGACACAGAGAGAAGGAGAGAGTGAGAGTGTGAGAACATCTGAGCGACAAAGAAAGAAAGTAAGAGTGCACAGATCTCCGCGTCCCCCAGCGGGGGCGTGAGCGCACACCCGCCTCCCCCAGCGGGGGCGTGAGCGCACACCCGCCTCCCCCAGCGGGGGCGTGAGCGCACACCCGCCTCCCCCAGCGGGGGCGTGAGCGCACACCCGCGTTCCCCATCAGGGCGTGAGCGCAGACCCCCGCTCCACATCGCAGGTGTAAGTGCGGACACATGCTCCCCATCGTGACCATGACCACAGTGGGATCACTCACTCACCGGGGATTTTCTCAATGGCATTCTTGTAAACAATACGAGCCAAGTGTCCACGGACAATCTCCTCTGGATACTCTGCTTCAGTCTGGGGACAGAAAACATGTGACAGGTCTATTCCGGCAACGTTACACAATTGGTGGTGCAGCAGTCTCAGTGACTGGAATCATACTGCCAACTGCAGAGATTCACATCCAAACCCGTAAGCATGTGCACCATGCACTCCATCAATATCTCCCTCATCACTCGACCCCACCCAATAAAACCAGCTTACTCCCCCAGGACAATACACCCAACCTGCCCTGACATACAGTTCTAACCCTTGTGCTTGTTGAAGCGTTGCAGCCCCCAGCCCACCCCCTCGTTCCCCGTCCTAACCACGCCTCCAGCTCCCTGGGCTCCAATTCTTTACCAGTTTCAGCTTTGCTGTTTCCAGCAGCTGTTTCTCCTTCCGCATCTTCTCGGTGTGCATCAACTCCATCCGGAAATACTGCCAAAGACAAGGTCACAAAGATCACCACTTTGTTTTTATGTTTATTAACTGTGAACTGAAATGAGAAAGAACTGCTTTGGAAAACAAAAATAAGTAATTTGATCGTCATTGTGAGCAAAGATTAAAGAACTTGAAGTTACTCCAGCTCGGTATCCTGTCAGTGAGTCGCCCTTTATTTACACAGGGAGAGTCCTTGACACTGATCCAGGTTCCTCAGAAGCAGCTCAGAGTGAGCAGAACCTCTGACCCTCCTGATTATTTTTTATTTAATCAAACAGTGAAGGGGCATTCCTGTTTATTTTATTTTTACACACCCGAGTGGCCAGTGAGAAGTCCTTTTTTTAAAAAATAACCCCCACACTACCGCCTAACTGCGGTAGTGCTTATTTTTTCCCCAGCACCCATGGTGTGTGTGTGTAGGTGTGAGACAGTGAGAGACACAAGGTGCACGAATCTTTATTCAGTATCCACTACCAGGAAGATAGGAAAACAACCGAGTGGCCAGTGACAAGCACCGCCCTTCACATCAAAGGGCAATGCTGTGTGATCAATCTGTTGGCCAGGGCTCTCTGATTGGGGCTGTTAAAGTGGTCCAATCAGGGAACTCAGATTCGGAGCTCCATCTGGCTGACCTTGTTCCAGTCACCACAGAACTGCTCTCCTTGCTTTCCAGCTGTCCATTAATGATTTTCTTGTCTATGTGTCTGCAAGTAAGGGGCTGCTCATAACAGAATTCAAGATCATCGTAGGATTACATGATGGCTGTTTTGGACTCAGCCTGCAGTTAGAAAATAATGAAATAAGAACTTTTATTAAGTACAGAAATATAGTCCATACTTTTTATCAAACTGGACCCAAGAATCAGTTGAATTGGGGAATCTTTGCCCTCCAGTTTCCAGTTCATTCTCCGTCAGTTTCAACATCAAGGAAGGAAACCCATTGATGGAGCAGCCTTACCTCCTGATACAGCTTCTGA
>NC_092777.1:69886590-69911590 GCF_047496795.1 Chiloscyllium punctatum | reverse complement strand
GAAGGTTACACGCGTAACGTTGCCTTCTCCACCTCCTGATGCTGCCTGGCTTGCTGTGTTCTTCCAGCCTCCTGCTGGTCTACATTGGGTTCCAATCAGGAAGTCCTGGCTGACAGATATAAACAGGAATGTCAGAGGTTCTGTTCGCTTTGAGAGAGGTGTATCACCATCAAGGATTCTGTATGTGTAACTAAAGGGTGACTTGGTGATAGGATACCAGCCTCTGTGGAGTTATTTGACTTAATTAAGGAAAGCCAACACAGATGTGTTAAAAGCAAATCATTGCTAAATAATTCACTTGAATGTCTCAGAAGTAACTGAGATGGTTGATGGATTTAGTTTAATAAATGGAATCAAAGGGGTAGCAACAACATAGCTACAGGACAGAGTCACAGGAAGCAGAGAGTCATGGTGTATGCTGTTGTTTGAACTGGAGGACAGTTTATGGTGCAGTTCAGCATTTGGATTCTTGCTGTTCCTGACAGAAATGTAAACCCAGTAACCTTGGTGTAGGGGCATGTGGCGTTGACGGTGGGTACTATATGTTGGCGAGAGTGGAAGTTAAAAGGTTGGCAAGCACCTGTCATGTGACTGAGAGCAGGCACAGAGTGTACGAGACAATATGAAGATGTTACATTTGAGCTGTAACTCAGAATTAGTTGTTTTCACAACAATCAATCAGTTTACATTATGCCCCAAGAATCTAAACCCAATCAAATTTGATTTTTAATGTTTTGACAACATCAAACCAATGAGATGATGTTTTGGGGTATAAAGAGCACGCGTTTTGAACAGTTAACTGGAGACAAGAAGCATCTCCTGCCATCGATAGGCTGCCCATAGACCCTCGCCCTGACAGGTACCTTTTCCACTTGAAATATCTTTGTAGAAACAGACGGAAGACGGTCCAGGGGAAGTTCAATACACCAAGACAACGACTGGTTTTGGAAATGGATTTGCTGTAAATTTTATAGAGGCTTTATTGGATCAGAATATTGTTCCAGAGTGGGAGATAGATAAGCCGTTAAGACAAAGGAGGCTTATAGGTGTAGATTCTTATTGTTTAATGTTCTCTTCTGGAGTTAAAGAATAAATTGTTAATTTTTTTATTTAAATAGTGAGATTTGGGGAGTTGTTTGTCACTCCTACTTTAACAGATTATTGGGCGAGGTGAGCTTTTCTGGGGGTGTTTGGTTTGAATGAGCAGAAGGATTCATTCAGTGCCTTAAAAGGCACAACTGCAAAATTTCCAGATGAGACAAAACTTGGAAGCATTGTAAACTGTAAGATGGTGAAGGTACATCCAAATTAGGAACAGGAGGCCATTCAGCCCCTCGTGCCTGCTCTGACATTCAGCATGATCATGACTGAACTCACTGCGACTTCAATTCCACTTTCCTGTATACCCCCAATACCGCTGAAAAACATCTTATTCAAAAAACTCTCGACTTCTGCCTGATAACTATTGTGACCCAGTTTCCACTGTCCTGAGGGGAGAGAGACTCTGAACCAATCTCCAAGAAAAGAATTCTTCATTTCCAATTTAAAAGGGACATCCTTTCTGTTTACACAGTGACCTCTGTGCTATCGGCTCATCTTGTTTATTCCTCAGGCCTTCAATTCAAATATATTCCAGTCAAACTCGCTAAACTCATGTTGTTCTTAATTGAGTCTTAGCTTTGCTTTCCAGACTCAATTAATCACACAAAGGGTCAGTTAGACTCGAAACGTCAGCTCTTTTCTCTCCTTACAGATGCTGAGATTTTCCAGCATTTTCTCTTTTGGTTTGAATTAATCACACGAACATTTCAAATTGCATCTCAGCTTCTCTCCCTCTGACCTAGTTATCAGGAGGGTTGGAGTGTACCAATGTTACTATGAGCTTGTGTGGGCTATATCTGAATGTTACAGTGAGGGGTGTGGGCTATATCTGAGTGTTACAGTGAGGGGTGTGGGGTATATCAGTGTGTTACAGTGAGGGGTGTGGGCTATATCCGAATGTTACAGTGAGGGGTGTGGGCTATATCCGAGTGTTACAGTGAGGGGTGTGGGGTATATCAGTGTGTTACAGTGAGGGGTGTGGGCTATATCCGAATGTTACAGTGAGGGGTGTGGGGTATATCAGTGTGTTACAGTGAGGGGTGTGAGCTATATCAGTGTGTTACAGTGAGGGGAGTGGAGTATATCAGTGTGTTACAGTGAGGGGTGTGGGGTATATCAGTGTGTTACAGTGAGGGGTGTGGGCTATATCAGTGTGTTACAGTGAGGGGTGTGGGGTATATCAGTGTGTTACAGTGAGGGGTGTGGGGTATATACGAGTGTTACAACGAGGGGTGTGGGGTATATTCAAGTGTTACAGTGAGGGGTGTGGGGTATATCAGTGTGTTAGGGTGAGGGGTGTGGGGTATATCAGTGTGTTACAGTGAGGCAGTGAGGGGTGTGGGGTATATCAGTGTGTTACAGTGAGGGGTGTGGGGTATATCAGTGTGTTACAGTGAGGGGTGTGGGGTATATCAGAGAGTTACAGTGAGGGGTGTGGGGTATATCAGTGTGTTACAGTGAGGGGTGTGGGGTATATACGAGTGTTACAGAATGCTCCTCAATGTGCCAACCCTCCCGGGGGCTCGATACCATTGAAGGGGGCATGCCTGGTTTGGAAAGATGGTTTGAGTGGTTAATACTGACTGGGGCATCATTTACCCCTTTTATTGTGAAACCCCATTAACGTCCACTCACAGTTGTATGTCATTGGCTGCTTTACCCCTTCCTGCAGCATCCAGAAATCATTGTAAAACACAGAATTCTACTTTTAATTATTTAAAATCATTTTTCTAACATTCAGTACCACAATTGAGCACAGATATTGCCAACTGCTGTTGACCCACTCCCTGTGGCTCTGGCCACACAATGACCCCTGACCTCGGAGTAGATTCCCGTGATCCAGTCAGACATACCCCCCAGGGGAGGGGGAGGGGGAGGAGAGTAAAGGGAGGGGCATCTCTCAGTGACAGATAGTGGGGTGAGACAGTGATGGAGGAAGTATCTCTTAATGGGGAGGGTGGGGGGTGTCGATGGGGGAGGGAAGGGTGGGGGGTGTCGATGGAGGGGAGGGCGGGGGGTGTCGATGGGGGAGGGGAGGGCGGGGGGTGTCGATGGGGGAGGGGAGGGCGGGGGGTGTCGATGGGGGAGGGACGGGAGGGTTAGGGTCAGGGGTGCCTGAGTTTGGGGGAACCCCCTGTGAAGACACTGGTTACAATTTTGGGTTGTTGGATAATGAGTCTCTCATCGCCTCTTGGAACGGCCCAATGGTTTCCCATTTGTGGAGTTCATTGTAAGATTGGGTGAGTAGGTCCATCCCCATTTGCCCCTCATCCCAGGGATGTTTCTGAAAGGGTACCTCGAGAGTCTCTGTGCCTGGGGTCAGGGAAGGATCAGAGCAGAGGGACCAGTTACCAGGTCCAAACCCCATGGGTTTGTTATTGAGAGTGTGGCTGAGCTCCCCTGGAAGGGGGATGGCTGGACTCAGAGTCTCCAGGACACCAGATGCTGTACATTCCTGATCAAGGGTGGACTTGAGCATCACCTCCCAATCGAGATCTCCTGTCAGAGAGTTAATTTCCTCCTCTTCCTCCTGTGTCAGGAGCGGGGAGCTGGCGACAGGACTCAGCCCAGACACTGTGACCTCAGGCCCTGCCTCCTTCTCAGCCGCTCTCAGTTCAAACAAGGATGGATTCCAGCCGCAGTGTCCCGCAGAAATCTCCTCAAACTCAGCAAGGAACTGAACCGATTCCAAAGGCACCTGTAGCTGTGGGGCAGTGGTGGAGGTTTCAGGGTGAGAAGCCAGCGATGGTGAGAGGGAATGCCCTTTCGGCTGAAGCAGCTGGTATAGGTTTGGGGGCAAAACGTGTCGCCTTAAGATACTAGTCACCAACTGTTCCTCAAACTGAGCATTAATCTTCCAGAACCCTCCTTTACCAGGCTCGTCCTTTCCCCGTGGAACCTTCTGGAAGCATTTATTCAGGGACAGGTTGTGTCTGATTGAATTCTGCAGCAAAAAAAACCAAATCATTCTGATTAGAAATCTAACCGACAGCGGAAACTCTTCCCCAAAGCAGATCACATAACAAATCCTCCAAAAGACCAGCCACAAATTGACATCAATCCATAAAGCTTCAGATTGGATTTATGGGTTTGGGCACTGACTCTCACTGGGATACAGTCCCACACACACTGACTCTCACTAGGGTACAGTCCCCCACACACTGACTCTCACTGGGGTACAGTCCCACACACACTGACTCTCACTGGGGTACAGTCCCACACACACTGACTCTCACTGGGGTACAGTCCCACACACACTGACTCTCACTGGGGTACAGTCCCCCACACACTGACTCTCACTGGGGTACAGTCCCACACACACTGACTCTCACTGGGGTACAGTCCCACACACACTGACTCTCACTGGGGTACAGTCCCACACACACTGACTCTCACTGGGGTACAGTCCCACACACACTGACTCTCACTGGGGTACAGTCCCACACACACTGACTCTCACTGGGGTACAGTCCCACACACACTGACTCTCACTGGGGTACAGTCCCACACACACTCTCACTGGGGTACAGTCCCCCACACACTGACTCTCACTGGGGTACAGTCCCACACACACTGACTCTCACTGGGGTACAGTCCCACACACACTGACTCTCACTGGGGTACAGTCCCACACACACTGACTCTCACTGGGGTACAGTCCCACACACACTGACTCTCACTGGGGTACAGTCCCACACACACTGACTCTCACTAGGGTACAGTCCCACACACACTGACTCTCACTGGGGTACAGTCCCACACACACTGACTCTCACTGGGGTACAGTCCCACACACACTGACTCTCACTGGGGTACAGTCCCACACACACTGACTCTCACTAGGGTACAGTCCCACACACACTGACTCTCACTAGGGTACAGTCCCACACACACTGACTCTCACTGGGGTACAGCTCCCACACACACTGACTCTCACTGGGGTACAGCCCCACACACACTGACTCTCACTGGGGTACAGCCCCACACACACTGACTCTCACTGGGGTACAGTCCCACACACACTGACTCTCACTGGGGTACAGCTTCCACACACACTGACTCTCACTGGGGTACAGTCCCACACACACTGACTCTCACTGGGGTACACTCCCACACACACGGACTCTCACTGGGGTACAGTCCCACACACACACTGACTCTCACTGGGGTACACTCACACACACACTGACTCTCACTGGGGTACACTCACACACACACTGACTCTCACTGGGTATAGTCCCACACACACTGACTCTCACTGGGGTACAGTCCCACACACACTGACTCTCACTGGGATACAGTCCCACACACACTGACTCTCACTGGGGTACAGTCCCACACACACTGACTCTCACTGGGGTACAGTCCCACACACACTGACTCTCACTGGGGTACATTCCCCACACACACTGACTCTCACTGGGGTACATTCCCCACACACACTGACTCTCACTGGGGTACAGTCCCACACACACTGACTCTCACTGGGGTACATTCCCCACACACACTGACTCTCACTGGGGTACAGCTCCCACACACACTGACTCTCACTGGGGTACAGTCCCACACACACTGACTCTCACTGGGGTACAGTCCCACACACACTGACTCTCACTGGGGTACAGTCCCACACACACTGACTCTCACTGGGGTACAGTCCCACACACACTGACTCTCACTGGGGTACAGCTCCCACACACACTGACTCTCACTGGGGTACAGTCCCACACACACTGACTCTCACTGGGGTACAGTCCCACACACACTGACTCTCACTGGGGTACAGCCCCACACACACTGACTCTCACTGGGGTACAGTCCCCCACACACTGACTCTCACTGGGGTACAGTCCCACACACACTGACTCTCACTGGGGTACAGTCCCACACACACTGACTCTCACTGGGGTATAGTCCCACACACACTGACTCTCACTGGGGTACAGTCCCCCACACACACTGACTCTCACTGGGGTACAGTCCCACACACACTGACTCTCACTGGGGTATAGTCCCACACACACTGACTCTCACTGGGGTACAGTCCCCCACACACACTGACTCTCACTGGGGTACAGTCCCTCACACACTGACTCTCACTGGGGTACAGTCCCCCACACACAATGACTCTCACTGGGGTACAGTCCTACACACACTGACTCTCACTGGGGTACAGTCCCCCACACACACTGACTCTCACTGGGGTACAGTCCCACACACACTGACTCTCACTGGGGTATAGTCCCACACACACTGACTCTCACTGGGGTACAGTCCCCCACACACACTGACTCTCACTGGGGTATAGTCCCACACACACTGACTCTCACTGGGGTACAGTCCCCCACACACTGACTCTCACTGGGGTACAGTCCCACACACACTGACTCTCACTGGGGTACAGTCCCACACACACTGACTCTCACTGGGGTACAGTCCCACACACACTGACTCTCACTGGGGTACAGTCCTACACACACTGACTCTCACTGGGGTACAGTCCCCCACACACACTGACTCTCACTGGGGTACAGTCCCACACACACTGACTCTCACTGGGGTATAGTCCCACACACACTGACTCTCACTGGGGTACAGTCCCCCACACACACTGACTCTCACTGGGGTATAGTCCCACACACACTGACTCTCACTGGGGTACAGTCCCCCACACACAATGACTCTCACTGGGGTACAGTCCTACACACACTGACTCTCACTGGGGTACAGTCCCACACACACTGACTCTCACTGGGGTACACTCCCACACACACTTTGTGCTGAAGAGTTTGACTCAGAAATGATAATCCTTGGAAATCATTGTTTTGTGACTTGCTCGTCATTAAGTCACAGAGTTGGGACTATGTGGCTACTCTGATGGTTTGTGAAAAACCAGAAGACACCAAACTGGATAAACCAAGAATTCAGCAAAGAATGAGACCAACCATTTCATGTTGGCCCTGGTCCATCTGCTAATTGCAGGAAGGTTTGGGAAAATAGCCAGGCAAAACGTTTGAGAGATAATAGAACGGGATTTGCTGCCCTTAACTGCTGGAAAACCTGTTTTTGTCAGTATCTCTGGGAGTCCAGTTGGTGGTTGCTGAGCAACCCTTTCTAGATTTGGCTGTTTCTCCAGTCTGGGAAATTAGAAACAAGTAAACCTGCACAAACTGCAACTCTCTGTCTGTCTCTCTCTCTCTCGGTGCAAGGGCTGGGAACCTCAGGACATTTCCAGCCTCATTGATATTTATATAAATCCTGCAATGCTGAGCTGTAATCATTGTGCTAGTATTCAGACCCAGTTTGATTTCCTTCTGAACTGTTTAAACATCTTCCACTGGTCCATGGGTGTCAGGAAACCCAGTGGACTGTGACAATTCATCAAAGGAGTTGTCTTTCTGACCATTAGTCACCAAACACGTCTCTCTTTGGGACTTTTTAAAAGTCATCCCTGCAGAATTGCTGTTATCTTCTCTGTTGCTTGAGTCTGTCTGGTGTGAGATTAAAAGGGGGTTTGGTTCTCATTCTGATTCATAGGTTTGCAGCTGATCCAATTGGTTTTAGTTGTGAGTTCATTTGAGTTGTGTTTCAAAATAAACTGATTATTTTGTGTTCATTAAATAAATCTGAGGAAGATTTGTTTCCTCTGGACAAGGGAAACAATTACCCATTTTGGTAATGGGACAGTACAGCACAGGCCCTTCAGCCCACTATGTCTGTGCTGTCTATGATGCCACTCAAAACTAATCCACTGCCTGCACATGGTCTGTATCCCTCCCCCCCCCCCCCCCCCCCCCCCCCCCGCCCCCCCCGATCATGTCTCTGTCTAAAAGCCTCTTAAATGTTGCTATCGTATCTGTTTCTACAATCTCCTCTGGCAACCCTTTGTGTAAAAGCCTAACTTCACACATCTCCTTTAAACCTTCTTCCTCACCTTAAACATATGCCCCCTAGTATTTGACAGTTCCACCCTAGGAAAAAGACTCCACCTCTCCACCCTATCCATGTCTCTCATTTTATATACATCTATCAGATTGCCTCCTCAGCCTCCAATACTCTAGTGAAAACAATCCAAGTTTGTCCAACCTCTCCTTATAGATAACACACTCCAATCCAGGCAATATCCAGGCACTGCCTCTAAAGCTGCCTCAGGTGGCTCAGTGGTTAGCACTGCTACCTTACAGCACCAGGGTCCCAGGTTCAATGCCAGCCTCGGGCAACTGTCTGTGTGGAGTTTGCATTTTCTCCCCGTGTCTGCGTGGGTTTCCTCCGGGTGCTCCGGTTTCCTTCCACAATCCAAAGATGTGCAGGTCAGGTGAATTGGCCTTGCTAAATTGTCCGTAGTGTTAGGTGCATCAATCAAGGGAAATGGGTCTGGGTGCGTTACTCTTTGGAGGGTCGGTGTGGACTGGTTGGGCCGAAGGGCCTGTTTCCACACTGTAGGGAATCTAAAAATAAAAGTCCTTGCTATAGTGTGGCAACTAGAACTGCACACAATACCCCAAATGTGGCCTAACTAAAATTTAATACAGCTGCAATTTGACTTGTCGACTTTTATTCTCAGTGCCCTGACCGATGAAGGCAAGCAAGCCATCTGCTGCCTTTCCCACCTTCGCCACTTGTGTTACCACTTTCACGGATCTATGAACTTACACTCTGTGCTTCAATGCTCCTAAAGATCCTGCCATTTACTGTATACTTTTTTTCCCTTGCATTTTACCTCCTAAAATGCATCACCTCACACTTGTCCAGATTAAACTCCATCTGCCATTTTTCATCCAACTATCTAGCTGATCTATATCCTGCTGTATCCTTTCTCACTATCCACAACTCCACTGCGTTTCATAATGCCTATTAATCGGACCATCTACATTTGCAGCCCAATCATTGATACATATGTATTAAAAACAACAGAAGTACCAGCACTGATCCATGTCACTGAGCACAGATCTCCAGAAAAACACCCCTCCGTATCTAGCTTCTGTCTTCTACGACCAAGCCAATTTTTGTATCAAAGTTCCACCTCACCATGGATGCTATGTGACTTAATCGATTGGACCAGCCGACCCTGTGAAACGTTGTTGAATGTGACAGTGAGGGATAGGGAGTACAGGAGGCTGGATTATTATCAGTACATTCCTTCCTCAGAAACAAGAAGCAAAGTATTGGGAGAACATGGACTGAGGGCTGTCCCTGACAACACGAGGCACAGAGTGAGGGACAGCTTTTCCTCGCTGGTCATCCGAGATCCTTGCAAAGTGTTGATAACACTGGTCATCATTGATATTGTCTGCTGGCTGAGGAATGACCATCAGCCTGAGGGACTTGCTTGGCCATTTCAGACCCAGCTCAGAGTCACTACTTTACTGAGGATCTGGAATCACATTTAGGCCAGACCAGGGAAGGACCTAGAAGTCATGAACTAGATGGTTTTTCAGTGACAAGTTGGTAATCACATGGCCTCCATCATTGAGAAAAAAGTGTTTTATTACATTCCAGATACTTTTATACTTTTATTTGGACTGTGGGAGGAAACCCACGCAAATGCGGGGAAAATGTGAAAATTCCACATCGCTCTGTGGCTCAGTGGTTAGCACTGCAGCCTCGCAGCACAAGGGTCCCCGGTTCAATTCCAGCCTCGGGCGACTGTCTGTGTGGAGTTTGCACATTCTCCCCGTGTCTGCGGGGGTTTCCTCCGGGTGCTCCGGTTTCCTCCCACAGTCCAAAGTTGTGCAGGCTAGAGTGGATTGACTGTGCTACATTGTCCCATAGTACCCAGGGATGTGTAGACTAGGTGCATTAGTCAAGGGAAATGTAGAGTAATAGGGAAAAGGGGAATGGGTCTGGGTCGATTACTCTTCGGAGGGTCAGTGTGAATTTGTTGGGCCAAATGGCCTGTTTCCACCCTGTAGGGATTCTATGATGATAACTCGGCAATTGGGATTGGTGGGATTTGAGCCCCTATGTCCAGGGCATTAGTCTAGGATTCTGGGATGTAAGGACTATAAAAGGATACAGTTTATAAACTTTCTGAAAAACATTTCATTTAAGGTCATATCATCAAATAATTAACAATGAACTTATAACAAAATAACTGATTGGATTTCTGTTTTGACAACAGTCATTATTGATCTGATGGAGTGTCCAGAGTCTATATGCCTCATATAGACTATATCTGGTTTAATATTGTGCCATAGGATGTAGGAGGAGGCCATTCAGCCCATTAAACTATTTCTGTTTCATGTCTGATCTACTTCATCACCATTTTTCTGCACTATCCCCCTCTCAAAATGTCATCAGTCTCTAGAAAAGTGGTGATTTTTTTATCTTGACTGAGCTCCTCTGGGGTAGACAATTTTAGAAATTAACCTGGGTGAAGAAAGGTCTCTTCATCTCAGTTTTTAATCGCCTGCCCTTATCCTGAGATGTTTTCTCCTTCAGAAATCCGTGATTGCTGCCCACCAGGTGTCCCGCTGTCTCATCCTTTTCCAATGGATTCCAGCGTTTTCCCTGGTTCTGATGCCAGAATAGAAAGTCTGTTGTTCCCCACTTTCTCTCTCCCACTTTTCATAAATAGTGAGGTGTCACTTGTTACTTTCTCATCTTCAAGAGCCATTCTAGAATTTATAGAATTTTGGGAAATGTTCAAGAAGCATTGACTATCTGCAGTCACCTTTCATCACTCTGGGATGTTGGTCATTAGGGTCAGGGGCTGATTAACCTTCGGTCAGGGGCTGATTAACCTTCGGTCTGGTTCGTTTCTCCAGTACGACTGTACCATTCCTAATGTATTTCAGTTCCTGATTCTCACTAGCATCTTGCCTCGAGATTTTCCTGGGAGGTTCTCTCTCTCCGTGAGGCAGGTGTTTGATGTGTTGTTGCCATTTCCTTATCTCTCATTCAGATCTCTGTCTGTCTGTCACAGCCTGACATTTGTCTTTGCTAATCTCACCTTTTTTTACAATCTGAAGTTTTTACTGTCTGTTGACTTCCGTTTCCTGCCTTCTCTTCCTTTATCAGTATGATGGTCCTCCTTTGTTGAAGTTTACAATCGCTCCAATCCTCAGGCCTGCTACATCTACAACTTTCTGACTTTGTGACTGTCTCTTGTTAGCCATGGATGGAATACCTTGTTTGCTGAGTTCCTGTGTCCCACAGGACTGTGAATTTGTTGTAACCGTATATTAATGTATGAAGTAGTGCCATTTAGCTGTTAATCATCATCCCTTTTAATATTCCCCCCCACACCCCCCAATCTCCCACAGCTAGATTACTGTTCACTCCTTCATGTTTCCTTTCCTATTGTTTAAGACCCTCATTTTGAATTAAACAACATCACTTTCAAACTCAATATAAAATTCTGTCTTATTCTGGCTCCTAAAGGCTTATTTATGATGAAATTATTAATACTCCCTTTCTCATAAAGCAGCACTCAGTGTGAACTAATCTGTACTTTAGCTCACTTCTCAGGCACTGTTCTGGAAAACCATCTCACCTCCATTCCAGGAATTAATTCTCTATAACAACATTAAAGTTGATTACGTTTACCCAATCTTTGGGAATTGATGTCCCTAATGACTCCTGCATTACTCTTGTTCCAAGTCCCTGATTGAGACTGTGCCCAGTGTTGCCATCCCTGACCTAGAAACAACTCCAACCAAGTGTCTCCTGCTCCTTGCTCTTTCTTAGCTTCATCCGAATGGATTCTACAGCTCGGAGAAAGTGAGGACTGCAGATGCTGGAGATCAGAGTCGAGAGTGTGGTGCTGGAAAAGCACAGCCGGTCAGGCAGCATCCGAGGAGCAGGAGAATCGATGTTTTGGATATAAGCCCTTCCTGATGAAGGGATTATGCCCAAAACGTTGATTCTCCTGCTCCTCGGATGCTGCCTGACCTGCTGTGCTTTTCCAGCACCACCCTCTTGATCCGACAGCTTGATCCTTTAGTGTAAGGGTTGTGTCTCATTGATGGATCAACCTTGCCCCTGATCACCAATGCTCCCCACCTCCTTTTCCTTTGTTCCTATCCCTCCAAAATCTGCACGACGGTGTAATACTGTACCCAGTGCCTGTTGCCCACGGTCACCTACCTGCCAGCTTGGCTCAGCGTGCCTGTAGTAGCAGAAATTGTGTTTGATCCAGGAATAGATGGTGGACAGTGTCACCTTGCTCTGGTCACTGGATTTCATAGCGAGGCAGATCAGAGTCGCGTAGGAATATGGGGGCTTGGCGTAAGGGTCAGTGGTATAGGTGATGTCCTCACGGGTTTCGGATGGTAAAGGTGTGCCAGTCAGAGTGGGTTTATCAGGATCATGAGAAATTGCCAGTGAGGCTGGTGTTGCTGCTACAACAGACCTGGCCTTGTGTGGCACAGCTGAGTGTTGGCACTCGGTGTCCTGGAGAGCAAAGCGATGTAGCCAGTGAAGGTTGGTCAGGCTGTCATCCAGTTTGGGTAAACCATCAGCAGAACCTAACTCCTCCCAATCCTGGCACAGCTGCATTGGAACGGGTCTGTCTGTGTCAGCACCGAGCACTGGAGACATCAGCATCTTGTCAAATAAACCAACTCCTCACCGTCCAGAAACTCCTGAGAAAATACAAATCATGAAATCCTTCAGCTTGACTCGGAGTACCACTCTCAGGCAGAGAGAAACAGACAGTGAGAGGGGGCCAGAGAGAGAGAGACAGAGAGAGAAAAACAGACGGTGAGAGGGGGCCAGAGAGAGAGAGAAACAGACAGTGAGAGGGGGCCAGAGAGAGAGAGAGAGAGAAACAGACGGTGAGAGGGGGCCAGAGAGAGAGAGAAACAGACAGTGAGAGGGGGCCAGAGAGAGAGAGAGAGAAACAGAAACAGACAGTGAGAGGGGGGCAGAGAGAGAGAGAGATAGAGACACAGAGAGAGAGAGAGACAGAGAGAGAGAAACAGACAGTGAGAGGGGGGCAGAGAGAGAGAGATAGAGACACAGAGAGAGAGAGAGACAGAGAGAGAGAAACAGACAGTGGGGGGGGGGGGGCAGAGAGAGAGAGACAAAGGGAGAGAGAGGGGGAGAGAGAGAGAGAGAGAGACAGACAGACAGTGAGAGAGAGACAGACAGACAGACAGAGAGAGAGGGAGAGACAGAGAGAGAGACAGAGAGAGAGAAAGACAGAGCACGAGGGAGAGACAGAGATAGAGAGGGGGAGAGAGTGAGACACACAGACAGACAGAGAAAGAGACAGAGAGAGAGGGAGAGAGACAGACAAAGAGAGAGAGACACAGACAGACAGAGAGAGAGAGGGAGAGACGGAGAGAGAGAGAAAGACAGAGAGAGAGGGAGAGACAGAGAGAGACAGCAACTGAGATGGAATATAGGAATAGGAGCAGGCCATTCAGCCCCTCGAACCCAATTCAGTAAGCTCATGGCTGATCTGTGGCCTAACTCCAAATGTCTGCCTTGGGCCCATATCCCTGGCTCAATAAACATCTGTCTATCTCAGATTTAAACTTAACAACTGAATTAGCATTGACTGCCATTTGAGGAAGACAGTTCCAGACGTCCAATACTGTTTGTGTGGAGAAATGGTTTCTAACATCCCTCCTGAATGGCCTGGGACCCTAATTCTTAGACTATGCCCCCGGTTCTAGAACCTTTTACCAGTGGAAATAATTGACCTTGATCTACCCGGTCTTTCCCTGTTAATATCCTGAAAACCTTGATTAGTTCATTCCTTAATCTGCTAAATTCCAGAGAATAAGGGTCTAATTTGTCTAATTTCTCCTCAAACTAACTCCTGAAGCCCAGGTATCACCTTTGTAAACCTGCATTGAAACCCCATCCTTGGCCAGTTCAACCTTCCTACGTTGCGGGACCCTGATCTGCTGACATTACAGCTTGTGCTGATATACTGCGTACCTTGATAATGCTGTTAGTGCATCTGCCTTATTTAGAATATTCCTCGCATTGAAGTGGAAACTGCTCAACCGCTCCCCCCCACCCCCGCCCCCCCCCATGTCAATTCCCTTTGTTGAACACTTCTGAATCCTCCTTTCTTTCATCTTTCTGAGGTGCTGACTACATCACTAACTAATCTTCTATCCCCCTGTTTCCTGACCAATCAGGAAACTTTTGTTCCCATCCCCCCCCATCCTTATTTCAAACCTCACCAACAGAATGAGCAAAAGTCCCAGTGAGGAGATCTGTCCCATTTGCCCAGGCTTGGACAGGTCACATCTTCCCCATAAAAGGCCCCAATGCCTCAAGAATTGGAACCCCTCCCTGGTTCTGCACACACAGACACGTACAGAGTGTCCTCCTCCTTCTGCTCCCACCAGATGGGACACAGGCAGGAATCCCAAAGATTACTGCATTTTGAGCTCCTGCATTTTAGTTTATCTCCTAACTTCCTATATCAGCTCTCCGGTCTTCAGCCCTTTGTTTCCCTGTGTACCATGGCCACTGGTAATTCACACCTTGCCCCAGCTGCTCTATGATATCCCTGAGCTTGACACTACCTCCTGGGTTCACAGCCACAGAGTACCAGGGGTCTGTACCCCTGACCATGAACACCCCGGTCACTATACCCCTACCATTCACTTCCCTCCCCTTGAGACAAGCAGGACCGCCCATCGGGCTATGAACTGGCTTTCCCCAAGAGGTCATTCCACGGCCGCTCCCCCCACCCCCCCCAACAGTATCCAAAGCAGTAAATCTGTCAGAGAGGGGGATGACCACAGGGATAACTCCTGCACTTCTCATAGGGATCATGTCCCTTTCTGAACTGCCAGAACTGAGACTGAGTCTTTCTAAGCTTCACCTGCTCCCGGCCTCATCTCACTCCTGGCCTCATCTCACCCCCCGTCTCTCTCTCACCCCCCCGTCTCTCTCACCCCCGGTCTCTCTCCCCCCCGGTCTCTCTCACCCCCGGTCTCACTCTGTGTTTTCACCCAACTCCAACAGTCTCAGTGCAGCAAGCACCACACGCTCTGTCACCTGGACATTATTATCTGGTCTAATACTCTTTGCCCGTCCTTAGTTGCCCCCTTGAGAAGGTGGGGGTGACCTGCCTTCTTGACCCGCTGCAGTCCACCTGCTGTGGGTTGACCCACAATGCCCTTAGGGAGGGAATTCCAGGATTTTGACCTGGCAAATGTGAAGGAACAGTGAAATATTTCTAAATCAGGATGGCATGTCACTTGGAGGGGAATTTGCAGGGGGTGTGTTCCCATTTATCTCCTGCCGTTATCCTTCTGGATGGAAGTGGTTATGAAATTAAAACTCTCCCAACACCCGGTTATAGTCCAACAGGTTTAATTGGAATCACTAGCTTTCGGAGCGACGCTCCTTCATCAGGTGGTTGTGGATTTGGAAGGTGCTGTCTGAGGATCTTTGGTGAATTTCTGCAGTGTACAAGTAACAGCAGTGTGTACTGAGCGTCAGTGGGGGGTGGGCGGGGACGGTACACACTGCTGTTACTGAGGGTCGGTGGGGGGGGTGGGCGGGGACGGTACACACTGCTGTTACTGAGCGTCAGTGGGGGGGGAGGGGATGGTACACACTGCTGTTACTGAGGGTCGGTGGGGGGGGGGAGGGAGGGGATGGTGCACACTGCTGTTACTGAGGGTCGGTGGGGGGAGGGAGGGGATGGTACACACTGCTGTTACTGAGGGTCGGTGGGGGGGGAGGGGATGGTACACACTGCTGTTACTGAGGGTCGGTGGGGGGAGGGAGGGGATGGTACACACTGCTGTTAATGAGGGTCGGTGGGGGGGAGGGAGGGGATGGTACACACTGCTGTTAATGAGGGTCGGTGGGGGGGGGAGGGGATGGTACACACTGCTGTTACTGAGGGTCGGTGGGGGGGGAGGGGATGGTACACACTGCTGTTACTGAGGGTTGGTGGGGGGAGGGAGGGGATGGTACACACTGTTGTTACTGAGGGTCGGTGGGGGGAGGGAGGGGATGGTACACACTGCTGTTACTGAGGGTCGGTGGGGGGGGGGAGGGGATGGTACACACTGCTGTTACTGAGGGTCGGTGGGGGGGGAGGGAGGGGATGGTACACACTGCTGTTACTGAGGGTCGGTGGGGGGGGGAGGGGATGGTACACACTGCTGTTACTGAGGGTCGGTGGGGGGGGGGAGGGGATGGTACACACTGCTGTTACTGAGCGTCAGTGGGGGGGGGGAGGGAGGGGATGGTACACACTGCTGTTACTGAGCGTCAGTGGGGGGGGGAGGGAGGGGATGGTACACACTGCTGTTACTGAGGGTCGGTGGGGGGGAGGGAGGGGATGGTACACACTGCAGTTACTGAGCGTCAGTGGGGGGGGGAGGGAGGGGATGGTACACACTGCTGTTACTGAGGGTCGGTGGGGGGGAGGGAGGGGATGGTACACACTGCTGTTACTGAGTGTCGGTGGGGGGAGGGAGGGGATGGTACACACTGCAGTTACTGAGGGTCGGTGGGGGGAGGGAGGGGATGGTACACACTGCTGTTACTGAGCGTCAGTGGGGGGGGGGAGGGAGGGGATGGTACACACTGCTGTTACTGAGGGTCGGTGGGGGGAGGGAGGGAGGGGATGGTACACACTGCTGTTACTGAGGGACGGTGGGGGAGGGAGGGGATGGTACACACTGCTGTTACTGAGGGTCGGTGGGGGGAGGGAGGGGATGGTACACACTGCTGTTAATGAGGGTCGGTGGGTGGGAGGGAGGGGATGGTACACACTGCTGTTACTGAGGGTCGGTGGGGGGGGGAGGGGATGGTACTCACTGCAGTTACTGAGGGTTGGTGGGGTGGAGGGAGGGGATGGTACACACTGCTGTTACTGAGGGTCGGTGGGGGGGGAGGGGATGGTACACACTGCTGTTACTGAGGGTCGGTG
Source organism: Chiloscyllium punctatum (assembly GCF_047496795.1). Taxonomy (NCBI): domain Eukaryota; kingdom Metazoa; phylum Chordata; class Chondrichthyes; order Orectolobiformes; family Hemiscylliidae; genus Chiloscyllium; species Chiloscyllium punctatum. Next base: position 69,894,627 of record NC_092777.1, on the reverse strand, counting down.
GGGGGAGGGAGGGGATGGTACACACTGCTGTTACTGAGGGTCGGTGGAGGGGGGGAGGGGATGGTACACACTGCTGTTACTGAGGGTCGGTGGGGGGGGGGGAGGGGATGGTACACACTGCTGTTAATGAGGGTCGGTGGGGGGGAGGGAGGGGATGGTACACACTGCTGTTAATGAGGGTCGGTGGGGGGGAGGGAGGGGATGGTACACACTGCTGTTACTGAGGGTCGGTGGGGGGGGAGGGAGGGGATGGTACACACTGCTGTTAATGAGGGTCGGTGGGGGGAGGGAGGGGATGGTACACACTGCTGTTACTGAGGGTCGGTTGGGTGGAGGGAGGGGATGGTACACACTGCTGTTACTGAGGGTCGGTGGGGGGAGGGAGGGGATGGTACACACTGCTGTTAATGAGGGTCGGTGGGGGGGAGGGAGGGGATGGTACACACTGCTGTTACTGAGGGTCGGTGGGGGGGGAGGGAGGGGATGGTACACACTGCTGTTAATGAGGGTCAGTGGGGGGGAGGGAGGGGATGGTACACACTGCTGTTACTGAGGGTCGGTGGGGGGGGAGGGAGGGGATGGTACACACTGCTGTTAATGAGGGTCGGTGGGGGGGAGGGAGGGGATGGTACACACTGCTGTTACTGAGGGTCGGTGGGGGGGGGGAGGGGATGGTACACACTGCTGTTAATGAGGGTCGGTGGGGGGGAGGGAGGGGATGGTACACACTGCTGTTACTGAGGGTCTATGGGGGGGGGGAGGGGATGGTACACACTGCAGTTACTGAGGGTCGTGGGGGGGGGGTGGGGATGGTACACACTGCTGTTACTGAGGGTCGGTGGGGGGGGGGAGGGGATGGTACACACTGCAGTTACTGAGGGTCGTGGGGGGGGGGGTGGGGATGGTACACACTGCAGTTACTGAGGGTCGGTGGGGGGGGGGAGGGGATGGTACACACTGCTGTTACTGAGGGTCGGGGGGGGGAGGGAGGGGATGGTACACACTGCTGTTACTGAGGGTCGGTGGGGGGGGGAGGGGATGGTACACACTGCAGTTACTGAGGGTCGTGGGGGGGGGGGTGGGGATGGTACACACTGCTGTTACTGAGGGTCGGGGGGGGGAGGGAGGGGATGGTACACACTGCTGTTACTGAGGGTCGGTGGGGGGAGGGAGGGGATGGTACACACTGCAGTTACTGAGGGTCGGTGGGGGGGAGGGAGGGGATGGTACACACTGCAGTTACTGAGGGTCGTGGGGGGGGGGGTGGGGATGGTACACACTGCAGTTACTGAGGGTCGGTGGGGGAGGGAGGGGATGGTACACACTGCTGTTACTGAGCGTCAGTGGGGGGGGGGAGGGACGGGATGGTACACACTGCTGTTACTGAGGGTCGGTGGGGGGGGGGAGGGGATGGTACACACTGCTGTTACTGAGGGTCAGTGGGGGGAGGGAGGGAGGGGATGGTACACACTGCTGTTACTGAGGGTCGGTGGGGGGGGGGAGGGGATGGTACACACTGCTGTTACTGAGGGTCGGTGGGGGGGGGAGGGGATGGTACACACTGCTGTTACTGAGGGTCGGTGGGGGGGGGAGGGGATGGTACACACTGGTGTTACTGAGGGTCGGTGGGGGGGGAGGGGATGGTACACACTGCTGTTACTGAGGGTCGGTGGGGGGGGAGGGGATGGTACACACTGGTGTTACTGAGGGTCGGTGGGGGGGGGAGGGGATGGTACACACTGCTGTTACTGAGGGTCTATGGGGGGGGGGAGGGGATGGTACACACTGGTGTTACTGAGGGTCGGTGGGGGGGGGAGGGGATGGTACACACTGCTGTTACTGAGGGTCGGTGGGGGAGGGAGGGGATGGTACACACTGCTGTTACTGAGCGTCAGTGGGGGGAGGGAGGGGATGGTACACACTGCTGTTACTGAGCGTCGGTGGGAGGGGGGAGGGAGGGGATGGTACACACTGCTGTTACTGAGCGTCGGTGGGGGGAGGGAGGGGATGGTACACACTGCTGTTACTGAGGGTCGGTGGGGGGAGGGAGGGGATGGTACACACTGCTGTTACTGAGGGTCGGTGGGGGGGGAGGGGATGGTACACACTGCTGTTACTGAGCGTCGGTGGGGGGGGGAGGGGATGGTACACACGGCTGTTACTGAGCGTCGGTGGGGGGGGGAGGGGAGGGGATGGTACACACTGCTGTTACTGAGGGTCGGTGGGGGGGGGAGGGGATGGTACACACTGCTGTTACTGAGGGTCGGTGGGGGGAGGGAGGGGATGGTACACACTGCTGTTACTGAGGGTCGGTGGGTGGAGGGAGGGGATGGTACACACTGCTGTTACTGAGGGTCGGTGGGGGGGGAGGGAGGGGATGGTACACACTGCAGTTACTGAGGGTCGGTGGGGGGAGGGAGGGGATGGTACACACTGCTGTTACTGAGGGTCGGTGGGTGGAGGGAGGGGATGGTACACACTGCTGTTACTGAGCGTCGGTGGGGGGGAGGGAGGGAGGGGATGGTACACACTGCAGTTACTGAGCGTCGGTGGGGGGAGGGAGGGAGGGGATGGTACACACTGCTGTTACTGAGCGTCGGTGGGGGGAGGGAGGGAGGGGATGGTACACACTGCTGTTACTGAGCGTCGGTGGGGGGAGGGAGGGGATGGTACACACTGCTGTTAATGAGGGTCGGTGGGGGGGGGGAGGGGATGGTACACACTGCTGTTACTGAGGGTCGGTGGGGGGAGGGAGGGGATGGTACACACTGCTGTTAATGAGGGTCGTGGGGGGGGGGAGGGGATGGTACACACTGCAGTTACTGAGGGTCGGTGGGGGGGGGGAGGGGATGGTACACACTGCTGTTACTGAGGGTCGGTGGGGGGGGGGAGGGGATGGTACACACTGCTGTTACTGAGGGTCGTGGGGGGGTGGGTGGGGATGGTACACACTGCTGTTACTGAGGGTCGGTGGGGGGGGAGGGAGGGGATGGTACACACTGCTGTTACTGAGGGTCGGTGGGGGGAGGGAGGGGATGGTACACACTGCTGTTACTGAGGGTCGGTGGGGGGGGAGGGAGGGGATGGTACACACTGCTGTTACTGAGGGTCGGTGGGGGGGGAGGGAGGGGATGGTACACACTGCTGTTACTGAGGGTCGGTGGGGGGGGAGGGGATGGTACACACTGCTGTTACTGAGGGTCGGTGGGGGAGGGAGGGAGGGGATGGTACACACTGCTGTTACTGAGGGTCGTGGGGGGGGGGAGGGGATGGTACACACTGCTGTTACTGAGGGTCGGTGGGGGGGGAGGGAGGGGATGGTACACACTGCAGTTACTGAGGGTCGGTGGGGGGGGGGAGGGGATGGTACACACTGCTGTTACTGAGGGTCGGTGGGGGGGGAGGGAGGGGATGGTACACACTGCTGTTACTGAGGGTCGGTGGGGGGGGGAGGGGATGGTACACACTGCTGTTACTGAGCGTCGGTGGGGGGGGGAGGGGAGGGGATGGTACACACTGCTGTTACTGAGGGTCGGTGGGGAGGGAGGGGATGGTACACACTGCTGTTACTGAGGGTCGGTGGGGGGAGGGAGGGGATGGTACACACTGCTGTTACTGAGGGTCGGTGGGGGGGTGGGGGGGAGGGGATGGTACACACTGCTGTTACTGAGGGTCAGTGGGGGGAGGAGGGGATGGTACACACTGCTGTTACTGAGGGTCAGTGGGGGGAGGGAGGGGATGGTACACACTGCTGTTACTGAGGGTCGGTGGGGGGGGGGAGGGGATGGTACACACTGCTGTTACTGAGGGACGGTGGGGGGGGGAGGGGATGGTACACACTGCTGTTACTGAGGGTCGGTGGGGGGGGGAGGGGATGGTACACACTGCTGTTACTGAGGGACGGTGGGGGGGGAGGGGATGGTACACACTGCTGTTACTGAGGGTCGGTGGGGGGAGGGAGGGGATGGTACACACTGCAGTTACTGAGGGTCGGTGGGGGGGGGGAGGGGATGGTACACACTGCTGTTACTGAGGGTCGGTGGGGGGGGAGGGGATGGTACACACTGCTGTTACTGAGGGTCGGTGGGGGGAGGGAGGGGATGGTACACACTGCTGTTACTGAGGGTCGGTGGGGGGGGGAGGGGATGGTACACACTGTTGTTAATGAGCGTCGGTGGGGGAGGGAGGGAGGGGATGGTACACACTGCTGTTAATGAGGGTCGGTGGGGGGGAGGGAGGGAGGGAGGGGATGGTACACACTGCTGTTACTGAGCGTCGGTGGGGGGAGGGAGGGAGGGGATGGTACACACTGCAGTTACTGAGGGTCGGTGGGGGGGGAGGGAGGGGATGGTACACACTGCTGTTACTGAGGGTCGGTGGGGGGAGGGAGGGGATGGTACACACTGCTGTTACTGAGGGTCGGTGGGGGGGGGGAGGGTGGGGATGGTACACACTGCTGTTACTGAGCGTCGGTGGGGGGAGGGAGGGAGGGGATGGTACACACTGCTGTTACTGAGCGTCGGTGGGGGGAGGGAGGGGATGGTACACACTGCTGTTACTGAGGGTCGGTGGGGGGAGGGAGGGAGGGGATGGTACACACTGCTGTTACTGAGCGTCGGTGGGGGGAGGGAGGGAGGGGATGGTACACACTGCTGTTACTGAGCGTCGGTGGGGGGAGGGAGGGAGGGGATGGTACACACTGCTGTTACTGAGCGTCGGTGGGGGGAGGGAGGGGATGGTACACACTGCTGTTACTGAGCGTCGGTGGGAGGGGGGAGGGAGGGGATGGTACACACTGCTGTTACTGAGCGTCGGTGGGGGGGGGAGGGGATGGTACACACTGCTGTTACTGAGGGTCGGTGGGGGGGGGAGGGGATGGTACACACTGCTGTTACTGAGGGTCGGTGGGTGAGGGGGGAGGGGATGGTACACTCTGCTGTTACTGAGGGTCGGTGGTGGGGGAGGGAGGGGATGGTACACACTGCAGTTACTGAGGGTCGGTGGGTGGGGGGAGGGAGGGGATGGTACACACTGCTGTTACTGAGGGTCGGTGGGGGGGAGGGAGGGGATGGTACACACTGCTGTTACTGAGCGTCGGTGGGGGGAGGGAGGGGATGGTACACACTGCTGTTACTGAGGGTCGGTGGGGGGGAGGGAGGGAGGGAGGGGATGGTACACACTGCTGTTAGTGAGCGTCGGTGGGGGAGGGAGGGGATGGTACACACTGCTGTTACTGAGCGTCGGTGGGGGGAGGGAGGGGATGGTACACACTGCTGTTAATGAGGGTCGGTGGGGGGAGGGAGGGGATGGTACACACTGCTGTTACTGAGGGTCGGTGGGGGGGGGGAGGGGATGGTACACACTGCTGTTAATGAGGGTCGGTGGGGGGAGGGAGGGGATGGTACACACTGCTGTTACTGAGGGTCGGTGGGGGGGGCAGGGGATGGTACACACTGCTGTTACTGAGCGTCGGTGGGGGGAGGGAGGGGATGGTACACACTGCTGTTAATGAGGGTCGGTGGGGGGAGGGAGGGGATGGTACACACTGCTGTTACTGAGCGTCGGTGGGGGGTGAGGGGATGGTACACACTGCTGTTACTGAGGATCGGTGGGGGAGGGAGGGGATGGTACACACTGCTGTTACTGAGGGTCGGTGGGGGGGGGAGGGGATGGTACACACTGCTGTTACTGAGGGTCGGTGGGGGGGGAGGGAGGGGATGGTACACACTGCTGTTACTGAGGGTCGGTGCGGGGGGAGGGGATGGTACACACTGCTGTTACTGAGGGTCGGTGGGGGGGGGGAGGGGATGGTACACACTGCTGTTACTGAGGGTCGGTGGGGGGGGAGGGAGGGGATGGTACACACTGGTGTTACTGAGAGTCGGTGGGGGGGGAGGGGATGGTACACACTGCTGTTACTGAGGGTCGGTGGGGGGGGGGAGGGGATGGTACACACTGCTGTTACTGAGGGTCGGTGGGGGGGAGGGAGGGGATGGTACACACTGCTGTTACTGAGGGTCGGTGGGGGGGAGGGAGGGGATGGTACACACTGCTGTTACTGAGGGTCGGTGGGGGGAGGGAGGGGATGGTACACACTGCTGTTACTGAGGGTCGGTGGGGGGGGAGGGGATGGTACACACTGCTGTTACTGAGGGTCGGTGGGGGGGGGAGGGAGGGGATGGTACACACTGCTGTTACTGAGGGTCGGTGGGGGGGAGGGAGGGGATGGTACACACTGCTGTTACTGAGGGTCGGTGGGGGGGAGGGAGGGGATGGTACACACTGCTGTTACTGAGGGTCGGTGGGGGGGGGAGGGGATGGTACACACTGCTGTTACTGAGGGTCGGTGGGGGGAGGGAGGGGATGGTACACACTGCAGTTACTGAGCGTCAGTGGGGGGGGGAGGGAGGGGATGGTACACACTGCTGTTACTGAGGGTCGGTGGGGGGGGAGGGAGGGGATGGTACACACTGCTGTTACTGAGGGTCGGTGTGGGGGGGAGGGGATGGTACACACTGCTGTTACTGAGGGTCGGTGGGGGGGGAGGGGATGGTACACACTGCTGTTACTGAGGGTCGGTGGGGGGGGGGAGGGAGGGGATGGTACACACTGCTGTTACTGAGGGTCGGTGGGGGGAGGGAGGGAGGGGATGGTACACACTGCTGTTACTGAGGGTCGGTGGGAGGGGGGGGGAGAGGGGATGGTACACACTGCTGTTACTGAGCGTCGGTGGGGGGGGGGAGGGGATGGTACACACTGCTGTTACTGAGGGTCGGTGGGGGGGGGGGGAGGGGATGGTACACACTGCTGTTACTGAGGGTCGGTGGGGGGAGGGAGGGGATGGTACACACTGCTGTTACTGAGGGTCGGTGGGGGGGAGGGAGGGGATGGTACACACTGCAGTTACTGAGGGTCGGTGGGGGGGGAGGGAGGGGATGGTACACACTGCAGTTACTGAGGGTCGGTGGGTGGGGGGAGGGAGGGGATGGTACACACTGCTGTTACTGAGCGTCGGTGGGGGGAGGGAGGGGATGGTACACACTGCAGTTACTGAGGGTCGGTGGGTGGGGGGAGGGAGGGGATGGTACACACTGCTGTTACTGAGGGTCGGTGGGGGGAGGGAGGGAGGGAGGGGATGGTACACACTGCTGTTACTGAGCGTCGGTGGGGGGAGGGAGGGGATGGTACACACTGCTGTTACTGAGCGTCGGTGGGGGGAGGGAGGGGATGGTACACACTGCTGTTACTGAGGGTCGGTGGGGGGAGGGAGGGGATGGTACACACTGCTGTTACTGAGGGTCGGTGGGGGGAGGGAGGGGATGGTACACACTGCTGTTACTGAGGGTCGGTGGGGGGGAGGGAGGGGATGGTACACACTGCAGTTACTGAGGGTCGGTGGGGGGGAGGGAGGGAGGGGATGGTACACACTGCAGTTACTGAGGGTCGGTGGGGGGGGAGGGAGGGGATGGTACACACTGCTGTTACTGAGCGTCGGTGGGGGAGGGAGGGAGGGGATGGTACACACTGCAGTTACTGAGGGTCGGTGGGGGGAGGGGAGGGGGAGGGGATGGTACACACTGCTGTTACTGAGGTCGGTGGGGGGGAGGGAGGGAGGGGATGGTACACACTGCTGTTACTGAGGGTCGGTGGGAGGGGGAGGGAGGGGATGGTACACACTGCTGTTAATGAGGGTCGGTGTGTGGGGGGAGGGAGGGGATGGTACACACTGCTGTTACTGAGGGTCGGTGGGGGAGGGAGGGAGGGGATGGTACACACTGCTGTTACTGAGCGTCGGTGGGGGGGGAGGGAGGGGATGGTACACACTGCTGTTACTGAGCGTCGGTGGGGGGAGGGAGGGATGGTACACACTGCTGTTACTGAGCGTCGGTGGGAGGGGGGAGGGAGGGGATGGTACACACTGCTGTTAATGAGGGTCGGTGTGTGGGGGGAGGGAGGGGATGGTACACACTGCTGTTACTGAGCGTCGGTGGGGGGGGAGGGAGGGGATGGTACACACTGCAGTTACTGAGGGTCGGT
>NC_092777.1:69529673-69534673 GCF_047496795.1 Chiloscyllium punctatum | reverse complement strand
TATGTGTGTGTGTGTGTTTGTCTGTGTGTATGTGTGCGTGTGCCTGTGTGTGTGTATGTGCGTGTCTGTGTGTCTGTGTGTGTGTGTCTGTGTGCCTGTCTTTGTGTGTCTCTCTGTGTATGTGTGTATATGTGTGTCTGTGTCAGTGTGTGTGTGTTTGTGTGTGTTTCTGTGTATCTGTGTGTATGTGTGTGTGTGTGTCTGTGTGTGTGCCTGTGTGTGTGTGTCTGTGTATATATGTGTGTCTGTGTGTGTGTATGAGTGTCTGTGTCTGTGTGTGTGTGTGTGTGTGCCTGTGTTTTTCTTTGTGTGTGTGTCTGTGTGTATATGTGTGTGTGTCTGTGTGTGTGTGTGTATGTGTGCGTGTGCGTGTGTGTATGTGTGCGTGTGTGTCTGTGTCTGTGTGTGTATGCGTCTGTGTGTGTATGCGTGTGTCTGTGTCTGTGTGTGTATGTGTCTGTGTGTATGTCTTTGTGTGTGTGTGTCTGTGTGTGTGTGAGAGTGTCTGTGTGTGTGTGCGTGTGTGTGTGCCTGTGTGTGTGTGGGTGTGTGCGTATGTTTGTGTGTGTGTCTGTGTGTGTATGTGTGTGTGTGTGTGTGCGCGTGCATATGTTTGTGTGTGTGTACGTGTGTATGTGTGTGTGTGTGTATGTGTGCGTGTGCCTGTGTGTGTGTATGTGTGTGTCTTTGTGTGTCTGCGTGGGTGTGTCTGTGTGGGCCTGTCTTTGTGTGTCTCTCTGTGTATGTGTGTGTATATGTGGGTGTGTATGTGTGTGTGTCTCTGTGTGTGTCTATGTGTGTGTGTGTGTCTGTGTGTGCCTGTGTGTGTGTATGTGTGTGTCTTTGTGTGTCGGTGTGGGTGTGTCTGTGTGTGTGTGCCTGTGTGTGTGTCTGTGTATGTGTGTGTGTCTGTGTGTGTGCGCCTGTCTTTGTGTGTCTCTGTGTGTACGTGTGTGTGTCTGTGTGTGTGTGCCTGTGTGTGTGTGGGTGTGTGTGTGCGTATGTTTGTGTGTCTGTGTGTGTGTGTGCTTGTGTATGTGTGTGTCTTTGTGTGTCTGTGTGGGTGTGTCTGTGTGTGTGCCTGTCTTTGTGTGTTTCTGTGTGTGTATGTGTGTGTATATGTGTATGTATGTGTGTCTGTGCGTGTGTGTCTGTGCGTGTGCCTGTCTTTGTGTGTGTATGTGTGTGTATATGTGTATGTATGTGTGTCTGTGCGTGTGTGTATGTGTGTGTCTGTGTGTGTCTGTGGGTGTGTGCATCTGTGTGTGTGTGTGTGTGCCTGTGTGTGCCTGAGTGTGTGTGTCTGTGTGTTTGTGTGTATGTGTGTGTCTGTGTGTATATGTGTGTATGTGTGTGCCTATGTGTTTGTGTGTGTGTGTGTGTGTGTGTGTGTGTCTGTGCATCTGTGTGTGTGTATGAGTGTCTGTGTGTCAGTGTGTGTGTGTCAGTGTGTGTGTGTATAAGTGTGTGTTTGTATAAGTGTGTGTGTGTGTGTATGTGTGTGTGTGTGTCTGTGTGTGTGCCTGTGTGTGTGTGTCTGTGTATATATGTGTGTCTGTGTGTGTGTATGAGTGTCTGTGTCTGTGTGTGTGTGTGTGCGCCTGTGTTTTTCTTTGTGTGTGTGTCTGTGTGTATATGCGTGTGTGTCTGTGTGTGTGTGTATGTGTGCGTGTGTGTCTGTGTATGTGTGCGTGTGTGTCTGTGTCTGTGTGTGTATGCGTGTGTCTGTGTCTGTGTGTGTATGTGTCTGTGTGTATGTCTTTGTGTGTGTGTGTCTGTGTGTGTGTGAGAGTGTCTGTGTGTGTGTGTGCGTGTGTGTGTGCCTGTCTTTGTGTGTCTCTGTGTGTATGTGTATGTATGTGTGTGTGTGTGTCTGTGTATGTGTGTGTGTCTGTGTATCTGTATGTGTGTGTGTCTCTGTGCCTGTGTGTGTGTGTGTCTGTGTGTCCATTTGTGTGTGTGTGTGTATGTGTGTGGGTGTGTATGTGAGTGTGTGTGTGTCTGTCTGTCTGTGTGGCTGTGTGCGCGTGTATGTGTGTGTGTCTGTGTGTGCCTGTGTGTGTGTGTGTGTGTGTATGTCTGTGTGAATGAATGTGTTTGTGTCTGTGTGTATGTGTGTGTCATGTGTGTGCCTGTGTGTCTGTGTGTGCCTGAGTGTGTGTGTCTGTGTGTGTTTGTGTGCATGTGTGTGAGTGTCTGTGTATCTGTGTGTGTGTGCCTGAGTGTGTGTCTGTGTGTATGTGTGTCTGTGCCTGTGCCTGTGTCTCTGTGTGTGTGTGTGTGTGTGTATGTGTGTGTCTGTGTATATGCCTGTATGTGTATGTGTGTGTGTCTGTGTGTATGTATGTGTCTGTGTCTGTGTCTGTGTGTGTATGTGTGTGTTTGTGTCTGTGTGCCTGTGTGCATTTGTATGTGTGTGTGTGTCTGTGTGTGTGTGTCTGTGTGTGTGTATGTCTGTGTGCGTGTCTGTGTGTGAGCCTGTGGGTGTGTGTTTGTATGTGTGTGTCTGTGTGTGCGTGTGTGTCTGTGTGTGTGTCGATCTGTGTGTGTCTGTGTGTGCGTGTGTGTGTATGTGTGTGTGTCTGTGTGTATGTGTGTGTCTGTGTGTGCGTGTGTGTGTATGTGTGTGTGTCTGTGTGTATGTGTGTGTCTGTGTGTCTGTGTGTGTCTGTGTGTATGTGTGTATGTGTGTGTGTGTGTCTGTGTGTCTGTGTGGGTGTGCCTGTGTGCCTGTCTTTGTGTGTCTCTGTGTGTGAGTGTATGTATGTGTGTGTGCCTGTGTGTGTGTCTGTGTCTATGTGTGTGTATGTGTGTGTGCCTCTGTGCCTGTGTGTCTGTGTGTGCATTTGTGTGTGTGTGTCTGTGTTTCTGTGTATATATGTGTGTCTGTGTGTATGTGTGTGTGTATGAGTGTCTGTGTATGTGTGTGTGTCTGTGTTGGTGTGTGCCTGTGTGTGTGCCTGTGTTTGTCTTTGTGTGCGTGTCTGTGTGTATATGTGTGTGTCTGTGTGCGTGTGTGTCTGTGTCTGTGTGTATGTCTGTATATATGTCTGTGTGTGTGAGTGTCTGTGTGTAATTGTCTGTGTGTGTGTATGTGTGCGTGTGTGTGCGTGTCCGTGTGCGTGTCTGTGTGTATATGTGTGTGTGTGTATATGTGTGTGTGTGTTTGTGTGTATGTGTGTGTGTCTGTGCGTGTGTGTCTGTGTCTGTCTGTGTGTATCTGTGTGTGTGCCCCTGTGTGTGCCCCTGTGTGTGCCCCTGTGTGTGTGTGTGTGTGTGTGTCTGTGTGTTTGTGTGTGTATGCCTGTGTTTGTCTCTGTGTGTGTGTCTTGTGTGTTTGTGTGTGTGCCTGTGTTTGTGTGTGTGTGTGCCTGTGTTTGTCTTTGTGTGTGTGTCTGTATGTATGTATGTGTGTCTGTGTGTGTGTTTGTGTGTGTGTTTGTGTGTGCCTGTGTTTGTCTTTGTGTGTGTGTCTGTGTGTGTCTGTGTGTGTGTCTGTGTTTGTGTGTATGCGCGTGTGTGTCTGTGTGTGTGTGCCTGACTGTGTGTGTGTCTGTGTATCTGTGTGTGTATGTGTGCATGTGTTTCTGTGTGTGTATCTATGGGTGTGTCTGTGTGTGTTTGTGTGTATGTGTGTGTGTGTCTGTGTATCTGTGTTTGTATGTGTGTGTATGAGTGTGTGTGCGTGTCTGTGTGCCTGTGGGTGTGTGTTTGTATGTGTGTGTATGTGTGTGTGTGTGTGCGTGTGTCTGTGTGTGCGTGTGTTTGTGTGTGCGTGTGTTTGTGTGTGCCTGTGTTTGTCTTTGGGTGTGTGTCTGTGTGTATGTATGTGTGTCTGTGTCTGTGTGTGTGCCTGTGTGTGTGTGCCTGTGTTTGTCTTTGTGTGTGTGTCTGTGTGTGTTTGTGTGTATGTGCGTGTGTGTCTGTGTGTGTGTCTGTCTGTGTGTGTGTCTGTGTATCTGTGTGTGTATGTGTGCATGTGTTTCTGTGTGTGTATCTATGTGTGTCTGTGGGTGTTTGTGTGTCTGTGCTTGTATGTGTGTATGAGTGTGTGTGCGTGTCTGTGTGCCTGTGTGTGTGTCTGTGTGTGTATGTGTGTGTATATGTGCCTGTGTGTGTGCCTGTGTGTGTGTGGGTATGTTTGTGTGTGTGTGCGCGTGTGTATGTGTGTGTGTGTTTGTATGTATGTGTGTGTGTGTGTGTGTGTGTGTGTTTGTATGTGTGTGTGTCTGTGTGTGCCTGTGTGTGTGCGCGTGTATGTTTGTGTGTGTGCGCGTGTGTCTGTGTGTGTGTATGTGTCTGTGTGTGTGTCTGTGTGTATGTATGTGTCTGTGTGTCTGTGTGCATTTGTGTGTGTGTATGTGTGTGTGTGTCTGTGTATCTGTGTGTGTATGTGTGTGTATGAGTGTGTGCGTGCCTGTGTGTGTGTCTGTGTGTATATGTGTTTGTGTGCCTGTGGGTGTGTGTGTCAGTCTGTGTGTCTGTGTGTGCGTGTGTGCGTATGTGTGTGTGTCTGTGTGTATGTGTGTGTGCGCCTGTGTGTGTGTGCCTTTGTGTGTCTGTGTATGTGTGCCTGTCTTTATGTGTCTCTGTATGTATGTGTGTGTGCCTGTGTGTGTGTGTGTTTGTGTGTTTGTGTGTGTGTCTGTGTGTGTGTGTGTGTTTGTGTGTGTGTCTGTGTGTGCATTTGTGTGTATGTCTGTGCGTCTGTGTATATATGTGTGTCTGTGTATATATGTGTGTCTGTGTGTGTATGAGTGTCTGTGTATGTGTGTCTGTGTGTGTCGGTGTGTGTGTGTGTGTGATTGTCTGTGTGTGATTGTCTGTGTGTATATGTGCCTGTGTGTGTGTGGGTGTGTGTGTCTGTATGTTTGTGTGTGTGTGCGCATGTGTATGTGTGTGTATGTGTGTGTCTGTGTGTGTCTGTGTGTGTGCCTGTGTGTGTATGTATGTGCGTCTGTATGTGTGTCTGTGTCTGTGTGTGTGCCTGTGTTTGTCTT